>NC_069502.1:171272584-171380084 GCF_027579735.1 Bombina bombina | reverse complement strand
GATTAAGAGAGGTAACTGTAATACAAATCCTTTGATTAGTCATTACAACTTTCTTTTTCAGCTTTGTAAAGGTCATCAAACTAATTCTATATACATAGTATATATCTGCAATAAAGCAATCCATTTTAAACCTTTAAATGCATTTACATAATCCATAAAAGTTTTAAAAGCATTTACATATGACACTTGATTTTGAATATTTAAATTTCCATTGATGTGGCTATAAATGAGGTTTTGCATTGACATAGTTGCCAACATTTAAAAAAAAATTCCAGGGACACTTTGCAGCAGAGCAAGCAAGCGGGTTACTGGAGTATTGACGACCTACTGTTCAACTGCTCTGCCCACTCAGTTCTGCAATCAAAACACACCAATTTGAAAGTAATAGTATAATTTAGACTTATCCATAGTTTAATATACAGATTAAAGCACCAAGCTCTTACACCTACCCAGTCTCTTGAACACATTCTGGGCATATGGTTATTTTTACAACACAGCATCAAAATTAGAAAGACAAACAATATGTGAACCCATTCGATAATAATAACAATATTCCATTAGGAATTAATTATATTTAAATAATACACTATATCTATTTATCATCTATCTATCTGTATATATGTATGTATGTGTGTATATGTGTATGTGTGTATATATATATATATATATATATATATATATATATATATATATATATATAAATTCAAAGCAGATTGCACTCCACACTATCCAATATTCCAATACCCTGGGTGCTGCAAAATTGGCATACAAAACAGAAAAAACAAAGCGCACTCCTAGGGAACCTTTTTTCAAATCCTTTTACTGGTGAACGTTTTCGGACATATCACGTCCGTCCTCAGACCAAAAAAGACATTACATGTTACTTACCCCAACCCTCTTAAATGTGTTAAACAATTAGTGAGACCGGCCGGACCTGCACGCTCTCCCGAGTAGCTCCGCCCCCGGCGGGTGACGTCATCAGCCCGGGCAACGTGAGTCCGGTCTAAACAATAATATACACAGTGCACCCTTAAAAATAAAACAAAAATTGGGCATGAAATAAACAAATTAATGCATAATGGTTTGCAAAGGAAACTAAGTAATGGAGGACTATTGATTGCCTGTGTAAGTGTGCCACAAGCGGTTGTCATAGCAACCGTTACTAACAAAACTTGCTGGGCACAAAACACTAAGACAGCCAATAATAACTCCTCACAAAATGCTGCAATATTCAATTATACTAAAACTATATACAAAAGGGGGGAGAATTGCAGATGTTAAATTAAGAGTATACTTTTATAACCTATCATTAAGCACCGCTTATCAATAGAAAGGGGAGCACTCAGCAGTCACATGACTCAGTATAGGCCAGTACAAATCAAGCCCAGAGCCAAATATACACCAAACGAAATAAAGGCAATATCACTATATACTTATCTTAAGGCAATCTACCTAAGAAAGAAGGATCAGTTAGACATAGCATATGTGCATACTCTTGCTAAGAATGAGCATAAAAGGCAAACAACCAAAAAACATCTAAGCTACACTGGATAAATTACATGAATAAAAATAATAAATTAACATTGGACTAAAAAATAACAAAATATATTGTAACATATATAGGTCCTATTATTACTAGCATGCATGCCAGAAAAATTATGCACAAACTCTGCAAAAAATATATATGCATTCAAGACTATTCAATTGCTAAGGTCAAAAAATGAAAGTAAAAACAAAAGTAAAAAATAAAAATAATAAAAATAAAAATAAATATAGAAATTAAAATAAAAATTTAGAAATTAAAATAAAAATTTTTTGGATTGTAACTCTCATTGTTATTTATTTATTAATGGAGCGGTGGACTCTCCATATGTCAGTTCTCTGTATATCCCCCTCATAGGGCAGTTGCACCTAGGCTTAGTGGTGAAGAGACCCTGTCACAGGAATGCCTGCCAATCCAAATGGGTGTTTAAGCCTTTGGGTACTAATGTCTGTAGATGGTATGTCCATCTTGCCTCCTTCTGCAGCAATATTGTATCTCGGTCGCCTCCCCTGGACAATGGTGGCACGTGATCTATTATAGTGTATTTCAAATCTGATACCCTGTGCTGTAACTGTTGGAAATGTCTAGCAACAGGTTGCTCTGTATTGCCATGCTTAAGTGCAGATCTGATTGCCGATCGGTGGTTTGCCATACGTGTACGCAGGTCGTCCACCGTCTTTCCAACGTAATATAGGCCACACGGGCAATGAAGTAGATAGACTATGTGTGTAGTCGTACACATAAGCCTATATTTGTGTTTGAATATTTTTCTCTTGTAAGGATGTGTAAAAGAGGAACCAGTAATTAGCCCTCCACAAGTTGTACAGCCCAAACACCTGTAGACTCCAGGTTTATTCGTATCAAGCCATGTGCACTTTTTGTATGCTTGTTGTGGATCAGTCTTGACTAGGTGGTCCCTCAAGGATCTTGCCCTTTTGTAGCCTAATCTAGGTGGAGGTGAGTTCAGAAGGGGCAGTGTATTGTCACTACTAATAATGTCCCAATTTTTCTTAATCGCTAATGCCATACCATTTTTGTCACCCGTATATGTGGTGACAAAAGTCATCCTGTTTTCTTCATTTTTTGGTGTTCTCCTATTGTCTTCTAGTACCATCTCACATTGTTTCCTGAGTAACTTGGTCGGATATTGGCGGGCTTCAAAACGATTTTTCATTTCTAAAAGCTGGCCCAGCTTGTTATCCTCTTCTGAATTGATCCTAGTCACTCTCTGTAATTGGGATTTCGGGAGTGCCCTTTTTAGAGCTGGTGGGTGACAGCTTGTAAAATGTAACAAAGCGTTACGGTCCGTCTCTTTACGGAACAAAGTACTTTCCAGCCTGTTGTCTCCCTTATATAGCCTTACATCTAGAAAGTCAATCTGGTGTTGATCAAATGTCATTTTAAATTGTAAGGCCTCGTTAGCTGAATTCAATTGTATAAACCAGTCCTCTAATTGGGCAACGTTACCACTCCAAATCAGAAAGAGGTCATCTATATATCGTTTGAAGACCTTTATGTGTTCATTTCTGAATAGATCTGTCCCAAAGTCTTCAAAAGAGGCCATAAACAGATTCGCGTACGAAGGGGCCACATTGGACCCCATCGCCGTTCCCATTAACTGAAGATAGAATTTACTTTCAAACCTGAAATAGTTCTTGCTTAGACAAAGATCTAACAGATACAGTAAAAGTTCGGCTGGTGGTCCCACATAGGGGTATCTGGCCAACTGTATAGAGACTGCCTGCATCCCCTGCTGATGAGGAATAACTGTGTATAATGATGTTACGTCCAAAGTAACCAGTAGATCTGTTGGCTGAATGTTATCCATGGTCTTCAATAATGATAGTAGAGAGGCTGAGTCTTTTAAATATGATGGCATATTAGTAACCATGGGTTGTAGGAAGTGATCCACAAACGTGGCCAAAGGTTGTAAAAGTGAGCCTATTGCTGACACAATAGGCCTCCCAGGTGGTTTTACTAACCGTTTGTGTATCTTTGGGAGGGTGTAGAGCACAGGAATTCTAGGGTGATCCACAGTAAGATATGTCACAGTTGTTTTATCTAATACATTCTGTGTATACACCATGTGTAGAAATTCATCAATTTGCTTTTTGAAGATCATTGTAGGATCCTGTGATAACTGTTTATACGTCTTGCCATCCCCCAGTTGTGACAAGATTTCTTCTCTATATTCTCCATAGTTTTGTAAAACTATCGCTCCACCTTTATCCGCTTCCACGTCTGGTTTCCCCCATCACCCTTAGGGAGACTATCCCCAGGGTCATATTTACATATGCAAAACAGAATGAGAAGCAGTCTGCCAGGAACGAGCAGCATCAATAGCTTGTGATGGGGGAAACCAGACGTGGACTCCTTGCCCAATGTGCTTAGAGGGATATGGCTGCACCTCATTGACAAGGCCCAAAGGAGGCCGAAACGATTGTCTGGGGTTGTCATGTTCCTTGTTCAGAGGAGAATTGCCTGGTATTTCGGGGCTGGACTGACCATGTCGGCGGGATCAGACTGATATACTACAGGAAAGTTTTCCTCTGTGAAAAGCACAATTGGGCAGAAAGAAGCTACTACCAGTGGCAACCGGGCCATAGAACAAGCTATTGATGCTGCTGTTTGTTCCTGGCAGACTGCTTCTCATTCTGTTTTGCATATGTAAATATGACCCTGGGAATGGTCTCCCGAAGGGTGATGGGGGAAACCAGACGTGGACTCCTTGCCCAATGTGCTTAGAGGGATATGGCTGCACCTCACTGATGAGACCCAAAGGAGGCCGAAACGATCATCTGGGGTTGTCATGTTCCTTGTTCAGAGGAGAATTGCCTGGTATTTCGGGGCTGGACTGACCATGTCGGCGGGATCAGACTGATATACTACAGGAAAGTTTTCCTCTGTGAAAAGCACAATTGAGCAGAAAGAAGCTACTACCAGTGGCAACCGGGCCATAGAACAAGCTATTGATGCTGCTGTTTGTTCCTGGCAGACTGCTTCTCATTCTGTTTTGCATATGTAAATATGACCCTGGGAATAGTCTCCCTAAGGGTGATGGGGGAAACCAGACATGGACTCCTTGCCCAATGTGCTTAGGGGGATATGGCTGCACCTCACTGACGAGGCCCAAAGGAGGCAGAAACGATCATCTGGGGTTGTCATGTTCCTTGTTCAGAGGAGAATTGCCTGGTATTTCAGGGCTGGACTGACCATGTCGGTGGGATCAGACTGATATACTACAGGAAAGTTTTCCTCTGTGAAAAGCACAATTGGGCAGAAAAAAGCTACTACCAGGTGGCAACCGGGCCATAGAACAAGCTTTTGATGCTGCTGTTCATTCTTGGCAGACTGCTTCTCATTCTTTTTGCATATGTAAATATGACCCTGGGAATAGTCTCCCTAAGGGTGATGGGGGAAACCAGACGTGAACTCCTTGCCCAATGTGCTTAGAGGGATATGGCTGCACCTCACTGACAAGGCCCAAAGGAGGCTGAAACGATCATCTGGGGTTGTCATGTTCCTTGTTCAGAGGAGAATTGCCTGGTATTTCGGGGCTGGACTGACCATGTCAGCGGGATCAGACTGATATACTACAGGAAAGTTTTCCTCTGTGAAAAGCACAATTGGGCAGAAAGAAGCTACTACCAGTGGCAACCGGGCCATAGAACAAGCTATTGATGCTGCTGTTTGTTCCTGGCAGACTGCTTCTCATTCTGTTTTGCATATGTAAATATGACCCTGGGAATAGTCTCCCTAAGGGTGATGGGGGAAACCAGACGTGGACTCCTTGCCCAATGTTCTTAGAGGGATATGGCTGCACCTCACTGACAAGGCCCAAAGGAGGCCGAAACGATCATCTGGGGTTGTCATGTTCCTTGTTCAGAGGAGAATTGCCTGGTATTTCGGGGCTGGACTGACCATGTCGGTGGGATCAGACTGATATACTACAGGAAAGTTTTCCTCTGTGAAAAGCACAATTGGGCAGAAAGAAGCTACTACCATGTGGCAACCGGGCCATAGAACAAGCAATTGATGCTGCTGTTCGTTCCTGGCAGACTGCTTCTCATTCTCTTTTGCATATGTAAATATGACACTGGGAATAGTCTCCCTAAGGGTGATGGGGGAAACCAGACGTGGACTCCTTGCCCAATGTGCTTAGAGGGATATGGCTGCACCTCACTGACGAGGCCCAAAGGAGGCCGAAACGATCGTCTGGGGTTGTCATGTTCCTTGTTCAGAGGAGAATTGCCTGGTATTTTGGGGCTGGACTGACCATGTCGGCGGGATCAGACTGATATACTACAGGAAAGTTTTCCTCTGTGAAAAGCACTATTGGGCAGAAAGAAGCTACTACCAGGTGTCAACCGGGCCATAGAACAAGCTTTTGATGCTGCTGTTCGTTCCTGGCAGACTGCTTCTCATTCTGTTTTGCATATATAAATATGACCCTGGGAATAGTCTCCCTAAGGGTGATGGGGGAAACCAGACGTGGACTCCTTGCCCAATGTGCTTAGAGGGATATGGCTGCACCTCACTGACGAGGCCCAAAGGAGGCTGAAAAGATCATCTGGGTTTGTCATGTTCCTTGTTCAGAGGAGAATTGCCTGGTATTTCGGGGCCTGACTGACCATGTCGGCAAGATCAGACTGATATACTACAGGAAAGTTTTCCTCTGTGAAAAGCACAATTGGGCAGAAAGAAGCTACTACCAGGTGGCAACCGGGCCATAGAACAAGCTATTGATGCTGCTGTTCGTTCCTGGCAGACTGCTTCTCATTCTGTTTTGCATATGTAAATATGACCCTGGGAATAGTCTCCCTAAGGGTGATGGGGGAAACCAGACGTGGACTCCTGGCCCAATGTGCTTAGAGGGATATGGCTGCACCTCACTGACGAGGCCCAAAGGAGGCCGAAACGATCGTCTGGGGTTGTCATGTTCCTTGTTCAGAGGAGAATTGCCTGGTATTTCGGGGCTGGACTGACCATGTCGGCGGGATCAAACTGATATACTACAGGAAAGTTTTCCTCTGTGAAAAGAACAATTGGGCAGAAAGAAGCTACTACCATGTGGCAACCGGGCCATAGAACAAGCTATTGATGCTGCTGTTCGTTCCTGGCAGACTGCTTCTCATTCTGTTTTGCATATGCAAATAGTGTGTAAGTCAGAGTTAAAGGGCCCCTTAAGTCAAAATTAAACTTTCATGATTTAGATACAGCATGCAATTTTAAACAACTTTTCAATTTACTTCCACTAACAAAATGTGCAGTCTTTTTATATTTATATTTTTGAGTCACCAGCTCCTACTGAGCATGTGCAAGAATTTGCAGAATATACTTAGTTATCCTAAGTTTAAATGGATACTTAGAAAAGGAAGCCTCTTTCACAAATTAAACATTATTAAATACCATCATAGAAATTTTCTTAAATTGAATTAAAAGACAACCTTAAAATGTAACTTTTATTTAACGTGTATTAAAAGATCCAGATTAATACCGGACCAAACACAATAAAACTGTGCACTACACTGGAACAATGGAAATCAGTAATGTGGGGATAATTATTTTTGACAATTGCTGAGGCTTAGTGGAGTAATATATACAAGATGTTAATTATATAACTATAATTCAAACTACTATGTTGCCAATAATATCCGTAAATCACACAAGTATCTTCCCTTGAATAACACTTCCCCAATTACCAGTGAGTATCACTAATAAAAAGAAACAAAAAGTTAAAACCACATTGCTGCAGCTTTGTATGAATTATTAATTGTAGCACAATCAGCTATAATGGCGTGTAAATAAATGTTGATGTATAAATATACTTATCTTACCCTGACCAGACCAGAATCTAACTTTCAAATTGGCCCTTCATTTGTCTTTGATTTATCAATCAAGTAATTTAGTGGACACAGCTGACTTCCCTGCCTATATATTTAACATTAGCCTGGGCTGTGCATTGCACTGGGCAGTGCGCATTGCTACAACAACATATGTTCACATGTTTGAGGTGAACATTCTATAAGTGAGGCATTAAGAAAGAATTATACAAGAATTCAACAAGGATTGGGCAAGGGGCAAGACACAAGGCAAGTACTTTTGTAATATTATGTTCAATGTATCTCACTGTTTCCTTATGAATTGCTGCTGTAATACTGTGTCTCATGTGTTTAATTGGTTCTCACTTTTGTAAAAATGCTCAATATATTCATATTCATATTATTATAATTATCGGTTATTTGTAGAGCGCCAACAGATTCTGCAGCGCTATAAACAAAGGGGGAGTACAACAAAACAAATATAGAGATCAAATGGGTAGAGGGCCCTGCCAAGAGTTGCACTGTTGTAGTCAGCTCTTAATAAGGTGATTTACAAACAGCTGGACTCTTAGGCTTACATGCTAAGGGGGTTCAGGGGATAGCGATGGAGGAGTGGAACTGGTATAAAGTAAGGTTAGCAGAGGTTGTAAGCATCCCTGAACAGTAGAGTCTTTAGGGACCTTTTTGCTACCTCCTGTCTCTATAACAAACTACATTATTCAATTACTCCTTCGCCCCCACCACCTGCACTGTTCATTAGCCCATCTCTCTTAAACTCACCTTACTTTTGTACTCATGAACTTTACCTATTCCTAAACACTCTCTCTCCCCCCTGCACCTCATCTCAAAAACAGTCTCATTACTGCAAATCTGTATCTCATCTCATGTCACTCTCCCTCTTGCTTTTACTAACTGCTGGTGACATCTCCCCTAATCCTGGTCCCCAACAACTGTCTAGCCGTGCACATCCATGTGTACCATCCCATAGACTCAGAAAACAAACCTCTGCCAACCTTACTCTCATTTCTCTTGCATCTAAAGCCACTACCCCTTTCACTTGTGCACTCTGGAACTCTTGCTCTGTTTGCAACAAGCTCACTTCTATACATGACCTCTTTATCTCCCGCTCCCTTAACCTTCTGGCCCTAACAGAAACCTGGCTCTCTCCTCTAAACACAGCATCCACTGCTTCTCTGTCACATGGGGGTCTCCACTTCAGTCACACTCTTAGGTCTGGTAATAGACAAGGAGGTGGGGTAGGTATTTTACTTTCCTCTCGTTGTACCTTTCAACAAATACAACCCATCTCTTCCCTCACATTTTCCTCATTCGAAACTCACATGATTCGCGTATTCTCTCCCCTCTCTATACGTGTTGCAGTCATATACCGACCCCCTTGCTCCGCACCTCAATTTCTAGATCACTTGGCTGTCTGGCTACCTTATGTCCTTTCCTCAGACACCCCTGCCCTAATTCTTGGCGACTTCAACATCCCTCTTGTCAATCCCACTGCCTCCTCTGCAAAACAACTTCTACAACTCACTTCCTCTCTCAGTTTGTCACAATGGACTGATTCTCACAAAGACAGTCACTCCCTTGACCTGATCTTTAGCTATTGATGCACTATCTCAAACTTCACAAACTCCCCTTTTTCTCTTTCTGACCACCATCTCCTCACTTGCAACATATCATCCCTCCCTACAACTCTCCCTCCTCCTACTCCTCACACCAAACTTCACAGAAGCATTATGTCATTAGATCATCAACAGCTATCTAATTCCCTCAAACCTCTCCTCTCATCCTTCTCCTCCTTTTCCTGCCCTGACCAATCTATCTGCCACTATAATTCTACCCTTACATCCGTCCTTGACAATCTGGCCTCTCTTACCATAGCTCAGAAATCACACACTCATCCTCAGCTCTGGCATACTCCTCTGACACGGTGCCTACGCAAATGTTCCCGTACTGCTGAGTGGCACTGGAGAAAATCTTGGAGTTCAGCTGATTTTCTTCATTACAAATTCATCTTGAACTCCTACTATTCTGCCCTTAATCTTTATACTGTAAGCAACATTACTTCTCTACTCTTCTATCTAATCTTTCTTCAAACCCAAAACGTCTGTTCTACACTTTCAATACTCTTCTCCGCCCACCCCCACCTCCTAATACAACTTCTTTGTCAGCTCAAGACTTAGCCAGCCACAAAATTGACTCCATGAGAAATAAAATCAGCTCTCAACATAATTCCATTCTCTCACCCCCTCAAACGCTCACAACCAACCACAACCCACATAGCCATAAACTTAGCTCTTTCTCCCCTGTTACTGAGGAAGAAGTGTTGGCACTTATACTGCGCTCTCACCTCACTACCTGTCCCCTTGACCCTATCCCATCACAGCTACTCCCATCCCTCTCTTCTACCCATACCCCTATACTCAAACACATTTTCAACCTCTACCTCAGCACCAGTATATTTACCTCATCTCTGAAACATGCACTGGTCACACCTATCCTCAAAAAACCTTCCCTTGATCAAACCTCCCCATCCAACCTTATTTGCCTCCTCCCTCTTGCCTCAAAGCTTCTTGAAAAACTAGTATATGCACGCCTATCCCATTTCCTTACATTAAACTCCCTCCCTGACCCACTGCAATCTGGATTTCGTCCCCATCACTCCACAGAGACAGCAATCATTTGTTACCAATGACCTACTTACAGCAAAATCAAAAGGCCACTTCTCTCTGCTTATCCTCCTTGATCTGTCTGCAGCCTTTGATACTGTTGACCACCCTCTTTTGCTCCAAACCCTCCAATCCTTCGGCATCTGTGACACAGCCCTCTCGTGGTTCTCTTCCTACCTGTCAAACCATACCTTTAGTGTAGTTTCCAATATCATTTGTATGCCGACGACACCCAAATCTACTTCTTTGCACCAGAACTATCTCCTTCCTTGCTAACCCGTGTCACTAACTGTTTTTCTCACATCTCTTCCTGGATGTCCTCTCACTACCTCAAGCTAAATCTCTCCAAAACTGAGCTCCTTATTTTCCCCCCTTCTTCCGAAAATCTCCACCCCCAATCTCTCTATAACTGTCGACAACTCCATCCTTACCCCTTCCCCACATGCCCGATGTCTCGGGGTCACATTTGACTCAGATCTTTCTTTCACTCCTCACATTCAGTCCTTGGCTAAAGCTTGTCGCTTCCACCTTAAAAACATTGCTAAAATTAGACATTTCCTTACACAAGAAACACTCCATAATGGATGCCTCTGCCAAGCTCATCTTCCTTACACGTCGCTCTTCATCTGCTGCACCTCTCTGCCAATCCCTTCACTGGCTTCCTCTTGCCTCCAGGATTAAACACAAAATTCTCACTCTGACATACAAAGCCCTCAACTGCACTGCTCCCCCCTACATCTCAGACCTTGTCTCCAGATGCTCTCCCTCCCATCCCCTTCGCTCTGCTCACGATCTCCTACTCTCCTCCTCTCTTGTTACCTTCTCACATTCCCATTTACAGGACTTCTCCAGACTGGCTCCCATCTTGTGGAACTCTCTGCCTCGCCTCACAAGACTCTCCCCTAGGTTTAACCCTTCAAGCGCTCCCTAAAGACTTTACTATTCAGGGATGCATTCAACCTACACTAACCTTTCCTAACTCCATTGCCTATGAAAGCTTCCAGGCAATGCAAATACAATTTTACACTTTACTCGTAATCTAGCCCTAAATGTTTAATTCAATGTTATAACAGTACCATGCAAATTTTAATATATAAAAGCAATTTGATATTGATAACCCCATCATGCATATATTTTGTGTGTATGTATATGTATTTATGTATATGTGTGTGTGTATATATGCCAAAATTTAACTTTAATGAGTTGGATGGAGCATAACATTTTAAATAACTTTCCAATTTACATCTATGTTTAATTTTGCTTAGTTATTTTGGTATCCTTTGTTAAAAATAATCCTGCTTTTAGGCATCTGGCAGAAGGGTTTTGCAACAATGTTTATAGCAAGTTCTTAAGCGGAGCTCAGTAAAAGCTCAAAATATTTATTTAAAAAAACTTGCCAGATGATATGGATATTAAAAACAACAACAGTCTGGTGTGTTTCTGCTTCCTACTGCCATACGGCTAGATTACGAGTCTTGCGTTAGCTTTAAAAAGCAGCGTTGAGGGGTCCCAACGCTGCTGTTTAACGCCCGCTGGTATTACGAGTCTGGCAGGTACAGGTGTACCGCTCACTTTTTCCCCCACGATTTTCGCATACCGCAAATCCCCTTACGTTAATTGTGTATCCTATCTTTTTAATGGGATTTGCCTAACACCGGTATTACGATTGCAGGAAAAAGTGAGTGGTACAGCCTCTCCTGTCCAGACTCCTACGCCGTAGCATAAAACTCTTAACTAAAGTGCTAAAAGTACACCAACACCCATAAACTACATATTAACCCCTAAACCGAGGCCCCCCTGCACATCTCAAACACTTAAATACATTTTTAACCCCTAATCTGCCGACCCGACATCGCCGCCACTTTAATAAATATATTAACCCCTAAACCGCCGCACTGCCACCTCGCAAACACTAGTTAAATTTTATTAACCCCTAATCTGCCGGCCCTAACATCGCCGCCACCCATCTACATTTATTAACCCCTAATCTGCCGTCCCCAACGTCGCCGCTACTATATTAAATTTATTAACCCCTAAATCTAAATCTAACCCTAAGTCTAACACCCCCCAACTTAAATTTAATTTAAATACATCTAAATAAATATTCCTATCATTAACTAAATTATTTATATTTAAAACTAAATCAGGGATAGGCAAGGTGTCCGTACACGGACACTGGTGTCCGTGACTGGACCTTGCCTTGTCCGCCACCTGTTTTGCAGAGGGGAGGAAGGCGTAGGACAGATGAATGCTGGTCTTCACTCCTCCTTGACCCAAGTGGCCCCACACTTAGTACTGGTAAGAAGCAAGCTGCCTGCAGTCAACTAACTGTGAGTCTTGACACATCCCAATTCCTTGATCTGTGCTGCAGCGTAGTGCTGGTGTCTGTGTGTGGAAGACCGCTGCCTACTCTGACAAACCTTACGTAACCAAGTAAGTAACCAACCATGATGATCATGCAATTAACATCAAGGTGGGTGGGTTTGGTTGCAGACTCTCAATATAACCAAAAAAATAAAAGGTAATACTACAAGCAGTCTTTATATAAATGTTATTTTAAACCTATTTGATTAGATGACTAATTTGTACTTGTGGAACTAGACCAGGGGCGTCCAACGTGAAGCACATTTGACAGCAAAGTGTCACTCTCCTGACTTATAGAAACATAGAATATGTCGGCAGATAGGAACCATTCGGCCTATCTAGTCTGCCCAATTTTCTGAATACTTTCATTAGTTTCTGGCCTAATCTTATATCTAGCATAACCTTATGCCTATCCCATGCATGTTTAAACTACTTCACTGTCTCTACCACTTCTGCTGGATAGCTATACCACCATGTATCCACTACCCTCTCTGTAAAGAGAGTGTTTTTTGATGTTTTTAATTTGAAATGTACCTTGGTGTCCTTCACCAACATCTGTACTTTGGAAAATATCCGCTACAGCCTGGGTCCCTGCCTATCCCTGAACTAAATACTTACCTATAAAATAAACCCTAAGCTAGCTACAATATAACTAATAGTTACATTGTAGCTAGCTTAGGGTTTATTTTTATTTTACAGGCAAGTTTGTATTTATTTTAACTAGGTATAATAGTTACTAAATAGTTATTAACTATTTAATAACTGCCTAGTTAAAATAAATACAAATTTACCTGTAAAATAAAACCTAACCTAAGGGTTACAATTACACCTTACACTACACTATCATTAAATTAATTACCTAAACTAGCTACAATTAACTACAATTAAATAAAATAAACTAAAGTACAAAAAACAACAATCACTAAATTACAGAAAATAAAAAAATAATTACAATTTTTTTAAGCTAATTACACCTAATCTAATCCCCCAAATAAAATAATCTAATCCCCCAAATAAAATAAAAAAGCCCCTTAAAATAATAAAATTCCCTACCCTATACTAAATTACAAATACCCCTTAAAAGGGCCTTTTGCGGGGCATTGCCCCAAAGTCATCAGCTCTTTTACCTGTAAAAAAAAATACAATACCCCCCAACATTAAAACCCACCACCCATACACCCAACCCTACTCTAAAACCCACCCAATCCCCCCTTAATAAAACCTAACACTACCCCCTTGAAGATCTCCCTACCTTGAGCCGTCTTCACCCAGCCGGGCACAAGTGGACCTCCAGAGGGGAAGAAGTCTTCATCCGATCCGGCTAGAAGAGGACATCCAGACTGGCAGAAGTCTTCATCCAGACGGCATCTTCTATCTTCTTCCATCTGGAGCGGAGCGGGTCCATCTTGAAGACATCCGACGCGGAGCATCCTCTTAAATCTGACGGCGACTGAAGAATGAAGGTTCCTTTAAGTGACGCCATCCAAGATGGAGTCCCTTCAATTCCAATTGGCTGATCCTATTGGCTGATTCAATCAGCCAATAGAATTGAGCTCACATTCTATTGGCTGATTGGAACAGCCAATAGAATGCAAGCTCAAATCTATTGGGTGATTGGATCAGCCAATAGGATTGAACTTCAATTCTATTGGCTGATTAAATCAGCCAATAGGATTTTTCCTACCTTAATTCCGATTGGCTGATAGGATTCTATCAGCCAATCGGAATTGAAGGGACCCCATCTTGGATGACGTCACTTAAAGGAACCTTCATTCTTCAGTCGCTGTCGGATGGAAGAGGATGCTCCGCGTCGGATGTCTTCAAGATGGACCCACTCCACTCCGTATGGAAGAAGATGCCGCCTGGATGAAGACTTCTGCCGGTCTGGATGTCCTCTTCTGGCCGGATTGGATAAAGACTTCTGCCCCTCTGGAGGTCCACTTGTGCCCGGCTGGTTGTTGGGGGGTATTGTATTTTTTTACAGGTAAAAGAGCTGATTACTTTGGGGCAATGCCCCACAAAAGGCCCTTTTAAGGGCTATTTGTAGTTTAGTATAGGGGAGGGAATTGTATTATTTTGGGGGGCTTTTTTATTTTATTAGGGGGATTAGATTAGGTGTAATTAGTTTTAAAAAATTGTAATTATTTTTTTATTTTCTGTAATTTAGTGTTTGTTTGTTTTTGTACTTAAGTTTATTTTATTTAATTGTAGTTAATTGTAGGTAATTTATGTAATTAATTTAATGATAGTGTAGTGTTAGGTGTAATTGTAATTTAGGTTAGGATTTATTTTACAGGTAAATTTGTACTTATTTTAACTAGGTAGCTATTAAATAGTTAATAACTATTTAATAACTATTGTACCTAGTAAAAATAAATACAAAGTTGCCTGTAAAATAAAAATATTATTTATATTGTAGCTATCTTAGGGTTTATTTTATAGGTAAGTATTTAGTTTTAAATAGGAATAATTTTCACCTAGATTTAGAGTTCTGCGTTAGCCGTCAAAACCAGCGTTAGGGGGCCATAACGCTGGTTTTTACCGCCCGCTGATATTTAGAGTCAGTCAGGAAAGGGTCTAACGCTCACTTTCCAGCCGCGACTTTTCCATACCGCAGATCCCCCTACGCCATTTGCGTATCCTATCTTTTCAATGGGATCTTTCTAACGCCGGTATTTAGAGTCTTGGCTGAAGTGAGCGTTAGAAATCTAACGACAAAACTCCAGCCGCAGAAAAAAGCCAGGAGTTAAGAGCTTTCTGGGCTAACGCCGATTCATAAAGCTCTTAACTCCTGTGCTCTAAAGTACACTAACACCCATAAACTACCTATGTACCCCTAAACCGAGGTCCCCCCACATCGCCGCCACTCTATTAAAACATTTTAACCCCTAATCTGCCGACCGCACACCGCCGCAACCTACATTATCGCTATGTACCCCTAATCTGCTGCCCCTAACACCGCCGACCCCTATATTATATTTATTAACCCCTAATCTGCCCCCCCCCAATGTCGCCTCCACCTACCTACAATTATTAACCCCTAATCTGCCGACCGGACCTCACCGCTACTCTAATAAATGTATTAACCTCTAAAGCTAAGTCTAACCCCAACACTAACACCCCCCTAAGTTAAATATAATTTAAATCTAACGAAATAAAATAAATATTATTAAATAAATTATTCCTATTTAAAGCTAAATATTTACCTGTAAAATAAACCCTAATATAGCTACAATATAAATAATAATTATATTGTAGCTATTTTAGGATTAATATTTATTTTACAGGCAACTTTGTATTTATTTTAGCCAGGTATAATAGCTATTAAATAGTTAATAACTATTTAATAGTTACCTAGTTAAAATAATTACAAAATTACCTGTAAAATAAATCCTAACCTAAGTTACAATTAAACCTAACACTACACTATCAATAAATTAATTAAATACAATACCTACAAATAAATACAATTAAATAAACTAACTAAAGTACAAAAAATAAAAAAGAACTAAGTTACAAAAAATAAAAAAATATTTACAAACATTAGAAAAATATTACAACAATTTTAAGCTAATTACCCCTACTCTAAGCCCCCTAATAAAATAACAAAGCCCCCCAAAATAAAAAAATGCCCTACCCTATTCTAAAAATAGAAAAGCTCTTTTACCTTACCAGCCCTTAAAAGGGCCTTTTGCGGGGCATGCCCCAAAGAATTCAGCTCTTTTGCCTGGGAAAAAAAAACATACAATACCCCCCCAACATTACAACCCACCACCCACATACCCCTAATCTAACCCAAACCCCCCTTAAATAAACCTAACACTAAGCCCCTGAAGATCTTCCTACCTTATCTTCACCACGCCGGGTATCACCAATCGGTCCAGGCTCTGATGTCTTGATCCAAGCCCAAGCGGGGGCTAAAGACGTCCATCCTCCGGCTGAAGTCTTGATCCAAGCGGCGGCTGAAGAAGTCCATCATCGGGCAGAAGTTTTCATCCTATCCGGGCAGAAGAGGAGATCCGGACCGGTAGACATCTTCATCCAAGCGGCATCTTCTATCTTCTTCCATCAGACGACGAGCGGCTCCATCTTCAAGACCTCCAGTGCGGATCCATCCTCTTCTTCTGACGTCCTAACACAGAATGAAGGTTCCTTTAAGGGACGTCATCCAAGATGGCGTCCCTCGAATTCCGATTGGCTGATAGGATTCTATCAGCCAATCGGAATTAAGGTAGAAAAAAATCTGATTGGCTGATTGAATCAGCCAATCAGATTCAAGTTCAATCCGATTGGCTGATTGGATCAGCCAATCAGATTGAGCTCACATTCTATTGGCTGTTCCGATCAGCCAATAGAATGCGATCCCGGACCCAGCCGCAACTAAATAAATTGTTTAACCCCTAAACCGCCGCTCCCGGACCCCGCCGCCACCTATATTAAACTTATTAACCCCTATCCTGCCCCCCCTACATCGTCGCCACCTATAATAAATTTATTAACCCCTATCCTGCCCCCCCTACACCGCCACCACTATAATAAAATTATTAACCCCTAAACCTAAGTCTAACCCTAACCCTTACACCCCCTAACTTAAATATTAATTAAATACATCTAAATAAATGTAACTCTTATTAAATTAATTATTCCTATTTAAAACTAAATACTTACCTTTAAAATAAACCCTAATATAGCTACAATATAAATAATAATTTTATTGTAGCTATCTTATGATTTATTTTTATTTTACAGGCAAATTTCCTTTTTTTTAACTAGGTACAATAGCTATTAAATAGTTATTAACTATTTAATAGCTACCTAGTTAAAATAAAGAGAAATTTACCTGTAAAATAAATCCTAACCTAAGTTACAATTACACCTAACACTACACTATCATTAAATTAATTAAATAAATTACCTACAAATAACTACAATTAAATACAATTAAATAAACTAACTAAAGTACAAAAAATAAAAAAAGCTAAGTTACAAAAAATAAAAAAAATAATTTACAAACATTTCAAAAATATTACAACAATTTTAAGCTACTTACACCTAATCTAAGCCCCCTAATAAAATAACAAAGCCCCCCAAAATAAAAATAATGCCCTACCCTATTCTACATTAAAAAGTTACCAGCTCTATTACCTTACCAGCCCTTAAAAGGGCCTTTTGCCTGTAAAATAAAAATACAACCCCCCACAACATTAAAACCCACCACCCACATACCCCTACTCTAACCCAAACCCCCCTTCAATAAACCTAACACTACCCCCCTGAAGATCATCCTACCTTTAGCCGTCTTCAGCCAGCCGACCACCGATGGAACCGAAGAGGAGATCCGGAGTGGCAGAAGTCATCATCCAAGGGGCGCTGAAGAAGTCTTTCATCCGACTGAAGTCATCATCCAAGGGGCGCTGAAGAAGTCTTCCATCCGACTGAAGTCTTCATCCAAGCCGCGTCTTCAATCTTCATCCATCCGGAGCGGAGCTGAGCCATCTTCAGACGAGCCTACGCGGAGCCATCTTCATCCACCGACGACTGAATGACGAATGATGGTTCCTTTAAGTGACGTCATCCAAGGTGGCTTCACTCGAATTCCGATTGGCTGATAGGATTCTATCAGCCAATCGGAATTAAGGTAGAAAAATCTGATTGGCTGATTCTATCAGCCAATCAGATTCAAGTTCAATCCGATTGGCTGAACCAATCAGCCAATCAGATTGAACTTGAATCTGATTGGCTGATTCAATCAGCCAATCAGATTTTTCTACCTTAATTCCGATTGGCTGATAGAATCCTATCAGCCAATCGGAATTCGAGTGACGCCATCTTGGATGACGTCACTTAAAGGTACCGTCATTCGTCATTAGTCGTCGGGAAGAAGAGGATGGCTCCGCGTAGGCTCGTCTGAAGATGGCTCCGCTCCGGATGGATGAAGATTGAAGACGCGGCTTGGATGAAGACTTCAATCGGATGGAAGACTTCTTCAGCGCCCCTTGGATGATGACTTCAGTCGGATGGAAGACTTCTTCAGCGCCCCTTGGATGATGACTCCGGATCTCCTCTTCGGTTCCATCGGTGGTCGGCTGGCTGAAGACGGCTAAAGGTAGGATGACCTTCAGGGGGGTAGTGTTAGGTTTATTTAAGGGGGGTTTGGGTTAGAGTAGGGGTATGTGGGTGGTGGGTTTTAATGTTTGGGGGGGTTGTATTTTTATGTTACATGCAAAAGAGCTGTTTTCTTTGGGGCATGCCCCTGCAAAAGGCCCTTTTAAGGGCTGGTAAGGTAATAGAGCTGGTAACTTTTTAATGTAGAATATGGTAGGGCATTTTTTTATTTTGGGGGGCTTTGTTATTTTATTAGGGGGCTTAAGATTAGGTGTAAGTAGCTTAAAATTGTTGTAATATCTTTGAAATGTTTGTAAATTATTTTTTTTATTTTTTGTAAATTAGCTTTTTTTATTTTTTGTACTTTAGTTAGTTTATTTAATTGTAGTTATTTGTAGGTAATTTATTTAATTAATTTAATGATAGTGTAGTGTTAGGTGTAATTGTAACTTAGGTTAGGATTTATTTTACAGGTAATTTTGTATTTCTTTTAGCTAGGTAGTTATTAAATAGTTAATAACTATTTAATAACTATTCTAACTAGCTAAAATAAATACAAAGTTACCTGTAAAATAAATATAAATCCTAAAATAGCTACAATGTAATTATTAATTACATTGTAGCTATCTTAGGGTTTATTTTACAGGTAAGTATTTAGTTTTAAATAGGAATAATTTATTTAATGATAGTGTAGTGTTAGGTGTAATTGTAACTTAGGTTAGTTTTTATTTTACAGGTAAATTTCTCTTTATTTTAACTAGGTAGCTATTAAATAGTTAATAACTATGTAATAGCTATTGTACCTAGTTAAAATAAATTGAAAGTTGCCTGTAAAATAAATATAAATCCTAAGATAGCTACAATATAATTATTCTTTATATTGTAGCTATATTAGGGTTTATTTTACAGGTAAGTATTTAGTTTTAAATAGGATTAATTTAGTTAATAAGAGAAATATTATTTAGATTTATTTAATTAATATTTAAGTTAGGGGGGTGTTAGGGTTAGGGTTAGACTTAGGTTTAGGGGTTAATAATTTTATTATAGTGGCGGTGGTGTAGGGGGGGCAGGATAGGGGTTAATACATTTATTATAGGTTGCGGCGGTATAGGGGGGGCAGGATAGGGGTTAATACATTTATTATAGGTGGCGACGGTGTAGGGGGGGCAGATTAGGGGTTAATAAGTTATATATCGGTTGCGGCGGGTCCGGGAACGGCGGTTTAGGGGTTAAACTATTTATTTAGATGCGGCGAGGTCCGGGATCTGCAGGATAGGGGTTAATAACTTAATTATAGGTGGCGGCGGTATAGGGGGGGCAGGATAGGGGTTACTAGGTATAATGTAGGTGGCGGCGGTGTCCGGGAGCGGCGGTTTAGGGGTTAATAACTTTATTATAGTTGCGGCGGGGTCTAGGAGCGGCGGTTTAGGGGTTAATAACTTTATTTAGTTGCGGGGAGCTCCGGGGGCGCCGGTATAGGGGGTAATACATTTATTTAGTTGCAACGGTGTAGGGGGGGGCAGATTAGGGGTGTTTAGACTCGGGGTACATGTTAGGGTGTTAGGTGTAGACATCTCCCATAGGAATCAATGGGATATCTGGCAGCAGCGAACATGAACTTTCGCTATGGTCAGACTCCCATTGATTCCTATGGGATCCGCCGCCGCCAGGGCGGCGGTTTGAAAACCAGGTACGCTGGGCCGGAAAAGTGGCGAGCGTACCTGCTAGTTTTTTGATAATTAGCAAAAGTAGTCAGATAGTGCCGAACTTGTGTGCGGAACAGCTGGAGTGACCTAAGAATCGATCTGTGTCGGACTGAGTCCGGCGGATCGAAGTTTACGTCACTGAATTCTACTTTTGCCGGTGTCTAGGGCTTGATAACTAAGGCGAATCAGCCTCGCCACAAATACGTTGCGGAATTCCAGCGTATTTGAGGTTGACGACTTGATAACTAGAGGCCATAGTCTTTTGGCCCCATGCTTTTGGATGTTAAAGCCATGTTTCTTTTTCTTTTTCACATGAATAAACATACTTTTTATTTGTATGCTTGTGGATATGTGTGTATTCCCACCGATAGAGCAATGGGATTTATACATATTAGTCAGTGAGAAATTAATCCCTAGATGCAGCATATTTCCTTAGTTTACCAATTAAAACTTATACAACTCTGTACCTTGACTTATATAATTCGGACTGTTACCCCTAAAATTTTACTTTTATTAATAATTTAAAAAATGGGTGTTAGAAACATACACCTATTTGCTAAATTCATATTTGTGTGTGTTAGTATGTACAGTATATGTATGAATTTGTCATGTGTTTTGTGACACAGTTGACCAGAGCTCTGAGGTCATGATATCCCGATGCGCTTTAAACTCAATTGTGCTCAAGCGATTGCGTTTACTTTCAACTTGTAATACGAGCGCTAATCCCGATGCACGCATTTACCAGCGATAAACCCCTTATTGCTCGGGTGTAACTGTTAGCACTCCACTCGTAATCTGGCCTCAGTGTTTTAAATTAAAAACAAGACTCCTTAAGTCCCCACAACCCCCATTGATAGTGTTGTCTAACACAAATGTCATTTTTGGAAGCTGCACATTGTGTATCAAAGTCCTGCACATCTAGCAATGCTTTTTATGTAATAAAATGATTTTGTGTGCTTCTAGGTGGTTTCTTACCAAGCACATTGCTCCTAGTTTAGGAGTTAACAATAAATCACACAAAGGAGTGGTGACAGCTCATTATTCTTTACTTTGCTTTTGTCCACAGGGTGTTCCCACTGTAACAGTCATTTCTCTCCAAAAGAGGTGAGCAATTAATAGACATTGTTTAATCTCAAATGTACACACCTGCTTAAAGCCACCTGATAAATACTTAGACTGTCCAGCAAGATAAAACTTGCAATAATGTTTCTTGAGAAGTGGAGTCCGGTTTATTAACGCAGCTCTGTGATTATTTTATATGTAGAGGCTTTCCAGGATGTACGATTTACTTTGCACCGCAGTCCATGCATGTGAATCTTTATTCCTGTATACTGCTGTATTTTCTTATCATTCCAGTTATAATGTATTTAAATGAAAGGGAACATGTAAAAAACCAAAGCTCCATTAATACATCCAACGTTTATATGACTAGTATATGTCAGCAATTAAGCACCACATTGCAAAAAGTTCTGCTTGCACAATATATGTTTTTAAACCGTTAAAGGGACACTGAACCCAAATTTTTTATTTTGTGATTCAGAAAGAGCATGCAATTTTAAGCAACTTTCTAATTTGGGTAGATGTAAGCCTCCAGTAAGCAAGCGCTGTTAAGATTTACATTCCTGATTTTAAAATAAAGATAGCAAGAGAACGAAGAAAAATTGATACTAGGAGTAAATTAGAAAATTGCTTAAAATGTCATGCTCTATCTGAATCATGAAAGAAAAAATTTGGGTTCAGTGTCCCTTTAACCCCTTAATGACCGAGGACGTGCAGGGTAGTCCCCTAAAAAAAAGACAGTTAACGCCTGAGGACGTATTCTGCACGTCCTCGGTCTGGAAAGCAGCTGGAAACGATCCTGCTCGCTTCCAGCCGCTTTCCGGTTATTGCAGTGATCCCCAGATATCGAGGCATCCTGCAATAACCCTGCATGGCCATCCAATGCAGAGAGAGCCACTCTGTGGCCCTCTCTGCACCGGACATCGATGGCCAGTATCGTTGGTGGGAGCCGACGTGGGAGGTGGGTGGACGGCCATCGATGGGCTGTGTGATGTGGAGGGGGCGGGAATCGGGGACGAGCACGGAAGCGCGCACGTGCACGAGGGCGGCAGGCGGGTGCGTGCACGGGACGGGAGCGGTTGGGAACCGCTACACTACAGAAAAAAAGAGGATAATATAAGTGGGAGAAAGGGGCTATTTTAAAACAATCTAAGAGATCTGGGAGGGGTGGGGGGTTGGTCTTTGGGGTGGAAGCTACACTACAGAAAAGGGAAAAAATAATAAAAAAGCACACTTTTTAAGGGGGGATCCTACACAGCAGCATATGTAAATATGCTAATAAAAACACACAAAAACCCAAATATACCTTTTATTTTAGTACTGGCAGACTTTCTGCCAGTACTTAAGATGGCGGGGACAATTATGGGGTGGGGGAGGGAAGAGAGCTGTTTGGGAGGGATCAGGGGGTCTGATGTTTCAGGTGGGAGGCTGATCTCTACACTAAAGCTAAAATTAACCCTGCAAGCTCCCTAAAAACTACCTAATTAACCCCTTCACTGCTAGCCATAATACACATGTGATGCGCAGCGGCATTTAGAGGCCTTCTAATTACCAAAAAGCAACGCCAAAGTCATACATGTCTGCTATTTCTGAACAAAGGGGATCCTAGAGAAGCATTTACAACCATTTGTGCCATAATTGCACAAGCTGTTTGTAAATAATTTCAGTGAGAAACCTAAAGTTTGAGAAAAAGGGAATTAATTTTTTTATTTGATCGCATTTGGCGGTGAAATGGTGGCATATACCAAAATGGGCCTAGATCAATACTTTGGGTTGTCTACTACACTACACTAAAGCTAAAATTACCCCAAAAACCTCCCTGCATGCTCACTAATTAACCCCTTCACTGCTGGGCATAATACACGTGTGGTGCGCAGTGGCATTTAGCGGCCCTCTAATTACCAAAAAGCAATGCCAAAGCCATATATGTCTGCTATTTCTGAACAAAGGGGATCCCAGAGAAGAATTTACAACCATTTATGCCATAAAGGCACAAGCTGTTCGTAAATAATTTTAGTGAGAAACCGAAAGTTTGTGAAAGAATTTGTGAAAAAGTGAAGTAAATTTTTTTTATTTGATCGCATTTGGCGGTGAAATGGTGGCATGAAATATACCAAAATTGGCCTAGATCAATACTTTGGGATGTCTTCTAAAAAAAATGTTATACATTTCAATGGATATTCAGGGATTCCTGAAAGATATTAGTGTTCTAATGTAACTAGCGCTAATTTTGAAAAAAAGTGGTTTGAAAATAAGCAAAGTGCTACTTGGATTTATGGCCCTATAACTTGCAAAAAAAGCAAAGAACATGTAATCATTGGGTATTTCTAAACTCAGGACAAAATTTCGAAACTATTTAGCATGGGTGTTTTTTGGTGGTTGTAGATGTGTAACAGATTTTGGGGGTCAAAGTTAGAAAAAGTGTGTTATTTTCCATTTTTTCCTCATATTTCCTCATTTTTTATAGTAAATTATAAGATACTAGTCCTAAAGCCCGTTCACACGGGCCATTTTTTGCAGTACAGCGGTCCCACCCCTTGCACTCTCTCCCTCCCCCTCTCTTTTGCTCTCTCTCTCTCCCCCTCTCTTTTGAGCTTTCTCTCTCCCCCTCTCTTTTGAGCTCTCTCTCCCCCCCCTCTTTTGCGCTCTCTCCCCCTCTCTTTTGCTCTCACTCTCTCCTCCTCTCTTTTGAGCTCTCTCCCCCTCTCTTTTGCGCTCTCTCTCCCCCTCTCTTTTGCGCTCTCTCTCTCCCCCTCTCTTTTGTGCTCTCTCTCTCCCCCCTCTCTTTTGCGCTCTCTCCCCCTCTCTTTTGCTCTCACTCTTTCCCCCTCTCTTTTGAGCTCTCTCTCCCCCTCTCTTTTGAGCTCTCTCTCTCCCCCTCTCTTTTGCGCTCTCTCTCTCTCCCCCTTTCTTTTGTGCTCTCTCTCTCCCCCCCTCTTTTGCGCTCTCTCCCCCTCTCTTTTGCTCTCACTCTCTCCTCCTCTCTTTTGAGCTCTCTCCCCCTCTCTTTTGCGCTCTCTCTCCCCCTCTCTTTTGCGCTCTCTCTCTCCCCCTCTCTTTTGTGCTCTCTCTCTCCCCCCTCTCTTTTGCGCTCTCTCCCCCTCTCTTTTGCTCTCACTCTCTCCCCCTCTCTTTTGAGCTCTCTCTCCCCCTCTCTTTTGAGCTCTCTCTCTCCCCCTCTCTTTTGCGCTCTCTCTCTCCCCCTCTCTTTTGCGCTCTCTCTCTCCCCCTCTCTTTTGCGCTCTCTCCCCCTCTCTTTTGTGCGCTCTCTCTCCCCCTCTCTTTTGTGTTCTCTCTCTCCCCTCTCTTTTGCTCTCTCTCCCCCATCTCTTTTGTGCTCTCTCCCCCCTCTCTTTCTCCCCTCTCTTTTGCACTCTCTCTCCCCCTCTCTTTTGCGCTCTCTCCCCCTCTCTTTTGTGCTCTCTCTCCCCTCTCTTTTGCGCTCTCTCTCCCCCCTCTCTTTTGCGCTCTCTCTCCCCCCCTCTCTTTTGCGCTCTCTCCCCCCTCTCTTTTGCGCTCTCTCTCCCTCTCTCTTTTGTGCTCTCTCTCCCCCTCTCTTTTTGCGCTCTCTCCCCCTCTCTTTTGTTCTCTCTCTCCCCTCTCTTTTGCGCTCATCCTCCCCCTCTCTTTTGCGCTCTCTCTCCCCCTCTCTTTTGCGCTCTCTCTCCCCCTCTCTTTTGCGCTCTCTCTCCCTCTCTCTTTTGCTCTCTCCCCCTCTCTTTTGCTCTCTCCCCCTCTCTTTTGAGCTCTCTCTCTCCCCCCCTCTCTTTTGCGCTCTCTCTCTCCCCCTCTCTTTTGCGCTCTCTCTCTCCCCCTCTCTTTTGCGCTCTCTCCCCCTCTCTTTTGTGCGCTCTCTCTCCCCCTCTCTTTTGCGTTCTCTCTCTCCCCTCTCTTTTGCTCTCTCTCCCCCATCTCTTTTGCGCTCTCTCCCCCCTCTCTTTCTCCCCTCTCTTTTGCGCTCTCTCTCCCCCTCTCTTTTGCGCTCTCTCCCCCTCTCTTTTGTGCTCTCTCTCCCCTCTCTTTTGCGCTCTCTCTCCCCCCTCTCTTTTGCGCTCTCTCTCCCCCCCTCTCTTTTGCGCTCTCTCCCCCCTCTCTTTTGCGCTCTCTCTCCCTCTCTCTTTTGTGCTCTCTCTCTTTTGCGCTCTCTCCCCCTCTCTTTTGTTCTCTCTCTCCCCTCTCTTTTGCGCTCATCCTCCCCCCTCTCTTTTGCGCTCTCTCTCCCCCTCTCTTTTGCGCTCTCTCTCCCTCTCTCTTTTGTGCTCTCTCTCCCCCTCTCTTTTGCGCTCTCTCTCCACCCCTCTCTTTTGCGCTCTCTCCCCCCTCTCTTTTGCGCTCTCTCTCCCCCCTCTCTTTTGCGCTCTTCCCCCCTCTCTTTTGTGCTCTCTCTCCCCCCTCTCTTTTGCTCTCTCTCTCCCCTCCTCTCTCTCCCTCCCAAAAATGTAAAAATAGCCCTGGTCCCAGCCCTGGAAAGAAAATGGAAAAGTGCTGTGGTCATTAAGGGGTTAGGCTAATAATGTCGTTATTTGCCCATTTTAGGTTCAGCACCATGGATAGTGCTTGCTTATTGGAGGCTTACATCGACCCACCAATAAGCAAGCATAACCCAGGTTCTCAACCAAAAATGGACCAGCTCCTATGCATCACATTCCTGCTTTTTAAATAAAGATAGCAAGAGAATGAAGAAAAATTGATAATAGGAGTAAATTAGAAAGTTGTTTAAAATTGAATGCTCTATCTGAATCATGAAAGAAAAAAAATTGGGTTCAGTGTCCCTTTAACCCCTTAATGACCGCAGCACTTTTCCATTTTCTGTCCGTTTGGGACCAAGGCTATTTTTACATTTTTGCGGTGTTTGTGTTTAGCTGTAATTTTCCTCTTACTCATTTACTGTACCCACACATATTATATACCGTTTTTCTCGCCATTAAATGGACTTTCAAAAGATACCATTATTTTCATCATATCTTATAATTTACTATAAAAAACATTATAAAATATGAAGGAAAAATGGAAAAAAACACACTTTTTCTAACTTTGACCCCCAAAATCTGTTACACATCTACAACCACCAATAAACACCCATGCTAAATAGTTTCTAAATTTTGTCCTGAGTTTAGAAATACCCAATGTTTACATCTTCTTTGCTTTTTTTGCAAGTTATAGGGCCATAAATACAAGTAGCACTTTGCTATTTCCAAACCACTTTTTTTCAAAATTAGCGCTAGTTACATTGGGACACTAATATCTTTCAGGAATCCCTGAATATCTATTGACATGTATATATTTTTTTTTAGAAGACATCCCAAAGTATTGATCTAGGCCCATTTTGGTATATTTCATGCCACTATTTCACCGCCAAATGCGATCAAATAAAAAAAATTGTTCACTTTTTCACAAATTTTTTCACAAACTTTAGGTTTCTCACTGAAATTATTTACAAACAACTTATGCAATTATAGAATAAATGGTTGTAAATGCTTCTCTGGGATCCCCTTTGTTCAGAAATAGCAGACATATATGGCTTTGGCTTTGCTTTTTGGTAATTAGAAGGCTGCTAAATGCCACTGCGCACAATACGTGTATTATGCCCAGCATTGAAGGGGTTAATTAGGGAGCATGTAGGGAGCTTCTAGGGTTAATTTTAGCTTTAGTGTAGTGTAGTAGACAACCCCAAGTATTGATCTAGGCCCATTTTGGTATATTTCATGCCACCATTTCACCGCCAAATGCGATCAAAGTAAAAAAAAATGTTAATTTTTTCACAATTTTAGGTTTCTCACTGAAATTATTTACAAACAGCTTGTGCAATTATGGCACAAATGGTTGTAAATGCTTCTCTGGGATGCCCTTTGTTCAGAAATAGCAGACATATATGACTTTGGCGTTGCTTTATGGTAATTAGAAAGTCGCTAAATGCTGCTGCGCATCACACGTGTATTATGGCTAGCAGTGAAGGGGTTAATTAGGTAGTTTGTAGGGAGCTTGCAGGGTTAATTTTAGCTTTAGTGTAGAGATCAGCCTCCCACCTGACACATCCCACCCCCTGATCCCTCCCAAACAGCTCCCTTCTCTCCCCCACCCCACAATTGTCCCCGCCATCTTAAGTACTGGCAGAAAGTCTGCCAGTACTAAAATAAAAGTTGTTTTTTTTTAAAGAAAAAAAAAAAAAAGCATATTTACATATGCTGTGTTTAGGATCCCCCCCTTAACCCCCAACCTCCCTGATCCCCCCCAAAACAGCTCTCTACGCCTCCCTCTCAGCCTTATTGGGGGCCATCTTGGGTACTGGCAGCTGTCTGCCAGTACCCATTTTGAACAATCAAATGTTAATTATTATTTTTTTTTAATTTCTGTAGTGTAGCTCAATCGCCCCCCACCCCCCCACCACCTAAATCACACAAGGGCTTTTTTATTTGTCCCACTTTGTGTTTTGGGGACACATTTTTTCCGTAGTGTAGCGGTTCCCACCCGCTCCCTCCCCGTGCACGCGCCCGCCCCCCGCCCCCTCGTGCACGTGCGCACGCCCGTGCGCGCCCCCGGACTCCCCCGCCCACGATCCCGCCCCCCTCCACATGACCAGGGCCATCGATGGCCGCCACCCACCTCCCATACCGGCTCCCACCCACCAACGATACCGGCCATCGATGTCCGGTGCAGAGAGGGCCACAGAGTGGCTCTCTCTGCATCGGATGGCCGTGAAAGGTTATTGCAGGATGCCTCCATATCGAGGCATCACTGCAATAACCGGAAAGCAGCTGGAAGCGAGCAGGATCGCTTCCAGCTGCTTTCCACACTGAGGACGTGCAGGGTACGTTCTCAGGCATTAACTGCCTTTTTTCTGAGGACGTACCCTGCACGTCCTCAGTCGTTAAGGGGTTAAACTAAAAAAACACCCTGATATTGATTTAAAATGTTTATTTTACAAAAATAAAAAAAACTACATTACAAAAAACCCTAACATTACAAAAATTAAAAAATACTTACATTACAAATATAAAAAACCTACCATTACAAAAAAACTACCATTACAAAAACAAACAGAATTATCCAAAATAAAAAAAATTATTCCTATTCTAATATCCTAATCTATAAATAAACTACCAATAGCCCTTAAAAGGGCCCTTTGTAGGGTATTGACCTAAAGCTAACAGCTCTTTTACAACTCTCCAAAATAAAAAAAATCCTAACTAAATTTCCCTAATCTACCCATTGCCCCAAAAAGGGCATTTGGATGGGCATTGCCCTTAAAAAGTCATTCAGCTTTTTTTGTGCCCATTAAAAAAAAAAAACCCTAATCTTAAAAAAAACAATTAACACTAACCCCAAAATTGGTACTCACCATTGATGAAGGGCGGTGCTCTATCTTCATCCCGGCGGGACTCCATCTTCATCCATCGCAGGATATTTTATTTTAGGTAATTTCGGGGGGGGGTTTTGTAATGGTAGTTTTTTTATTTTTTCTAAGGGTAGTATTTTTTATTTTTGTAATGCTGTTTTTTTATGTAATGTAAGTTTATTTTTACTTTAATTTAGGTGTATTTTAATTGGGGTTAAGTTAAGGGGTGCTAGGTTAGGGGGTTTAGATATTAGTTTAATACTTTGCGATGTGGGGGAATGGCAGTTTAGGGGTTAATAGTTTTATTTAGTGGTTGCGATGTTGGGGGATGGTGGTTTAGGGGTTATTCGTTTTATTTAGTGTTTGCGATGCGGGTGGATGGCGGTTTAGGGGTTAATAGTTTTATTTAGTGGTTGCGATGTGGGGGATGGCAGTTTAGTGGTTAATAAATTAATTTAGTGGTTGCGATGAAGTGGGGATGGCGGTTTAGGAGTTAATACGTTTATTTAGTGTTTGCGATGTGGGGGGGTGGCAGTGTCAGGGGTTAATAGTGTAGTTTATGGGTGTAGGTGCACTTTGTAAGGTATTTTTAATGTGTTTTGTGAAACTTTTTTGTTGTGGTATAGGCTATATTGTGCGCTGCAAAAACTGAAAGTGCAACTTGTAATACAAAATCAATGACCATTAAGCACGCAAAGACCATATAGCGCGCAGAAAAGCCATACCGCGCAACTTGTAATCAGGTCTATTATAGTTATATTCCAAAAAACACAATGATGTTGAATACATTACAACTTCTATTAAAAATTTCAAGATTTATTCATAGTCAAAGATATCTGAAAATTAACAACGTTTCAGCCCACAGGATCTCCACATTTAAAGCACTGATGTCTCTCCCATAGTAGTCAATGGGAGAGTAATGTCTTCACCCTCAACGCCGCCTTTTGCAGCGATCAGGGGGGCCCTATTTGAAGTGGGCCTCCACGGCTCATTACGCTTACTGAAACTAAAAATAGTTTCCATGTAGACACACTCCAAATATTGCACTACAAAAAATATTGCACTACATCTATGCTAACTACCTCAGGCCGCTTACCCTCGCAACCTGCACTTCGCTGATTCTAATAAATCGCACATTTAGTGTTAAGCTTTAGGGATTTTTTTTTGTTTTGGGTGGGTTTTATTTTTTATGGGGCATGTAGGTTAGTGCTGGGTATAATGGTGGATACTATCTTTTTTATTTACTGCAATTTATATATTTTTTATATTTTGTGACTTAAGGGGCTTAGTTTAGAGGGGGGTTAGGTGTTAGGTAGAGTAGAGTTAGTTTGCGTTGGGGGCTGTGGCAGTTTAAGGGTTAATAGTGTAGGGTATTTGCAGTGGGTTAGTGGTGGTTTAGGGGTTAATAGTGTAGGGCACTTGAGGTGGGATAGTGTTGGTATAGGGGTTAATATTTTAGATGAGTACTTATGGTGTGTGCTAGTGGCTGTATAGGGGTTAATAGTTTAGATGGGTACTTGTGGTGGTCTGGTGGTGGTATAGGAGTTAATAGTTTAGATGGGAAATTGTGGTGGGCTAGTGTCGGTATAGGGGTTAATAGTTTAGATGGTTACTTGCGGTGGGCTAGTGTCGGTATAGGGGTCAATAGTTTTAGATGGTGCTTGCGGTGGGTATGTGGTTGTATTAGGGGTTAATAGTTCAGATGGGAAATTGCGGTGTGTATGTGGCAGTATAGAGGTTAATATTTTTAGATGGTACTTGCGGTGGGTATGAGATGGTATAGGGGTTAAAAGTTTAGATTGAAATAAATGGATACTAATATTAAACTATAGTATTAGCCCTTAGAATTGCTTTTTGTAAGGCACTGTCCCTAAGTGATTTAGTTCTTTTTCGCAAAAAAATTACTAGGCCATCCTACAAAATGAGTAACCCCTGACCTCCACAATAAAGGTTATCTAAGCGTACTTACTCTAAAAAGGGCATTTAGTTGGGCATTGCCCTTAGAAAGGCATTTAGCTCTTTCGCTGCCCAAAAAAGAAAAAAAAAACTATTCTTAAAAAAAAATGCACCCAAAAATATCCTACCACTAAACCCCAAAGATGGTAGTCACCAATGTTAAATCCGACTCCCATTTTTTATATTTTTAAATTCAAATCAGCCAATAGAATGATTTTTTTCTGCTTTTGTCATTCCATTGAAGTCTATGGGAAAATACGTTATTGTGATCTCGATATTGTATCTTCAGCTTTATGTATTTACAATAAAAAGTACATTATCCTGTAAGTGAAGAACATTGGAATGTGAAATATGTACAGTACATATACAGTAAAACACATAAACACTTAAATACATATGTACACATATACAAATATATATATATATATATATATATATATATATATATATATATAGTATATATAACAAACCCGCTCCAGTTTTCTCAATTGCGCTAACCCAACATGAGATATTAACATTGTTCTTCACATAGCATAATATGTTCTATTAATGCTTAAATACACACAAACACACACATATATATATATATATATATATATATATATAAAGCAGTTGAAGAAGGAGTCACTCACAGGGTCTTGTATCCAAAATACCAAAGTATTTATTGACGTTTCAGGGTATCCCCGTTTTCACAGAACGTCAATAAATACTTTGGTATTTTGGATACAAGACCCTGTGAGTGACTCCTTCCTCAACTGCTTTATATATATATATATATATATATATAACTCCAATCGCACGTGTTCCAGCACTCCAACTTTGGTAGTTTAATACCGGACCTGGGTGCAATCCTCTAAATACATGTAGATACGAAAACAGGAAAGGGAGGGCACTCTCAGGATTTATATGAATAGGAAATCATTTATTTTTCATCATAACAGCAGTGAAAAATCATAAGTCGACGTTTCGGCCTACAAAGAAGCCTTCATCAGGACACATAAGAAACTGTTGAAGAAAAGAAAACACATCCAATATTTTGCCAATATACATTATAAAATAGTACATACTCCCATCACCAAAATGCAAAACTTAACCATACAGCTAAATTAAACTTAAATTTAAAATGCGGGCAACCCCATATATATATAGATGACATCACAAACGAGTTACCTGACCCAGATGATCACGTTCTAAACAACCAGTAATTGGCTCAGGAGAGCATATGTTGCAGAGCACTTGGTTCAAACAGCGTGAATTAAGCTGTTAGCAGCATAAAGGATGAGCAAGTGGAGAACAGTCAGCCAGATTATGAGTTTTGCGTTATGGCTGGCTCGCTAATAACTTGCAAGTTATTTCCACCACTCACCTTTAATAGCGCTGCTATTACAGGTTTGCAAAAAAACGGATTGTGCGGGCGATATAGTTGCGTTGAGCTCCATACCGCACCCAAATACAAGCAGTGTTTTGACGTGCACGATTTCCCCATAGACATCAATGGGGAAAGCCGGCTAAAAAAAAGCCTAACACCTGCAATCGTGGAGGGTAAAGCTCCGTAACGCAGCCCCATTGATGTCTATAGGGAAAAAAATGTATGTTTAAACCTAACACCCTAACATAAACCCCAATCTAAACACCCCTAATTTGCTTCCCCAATGTCGCCGCAACCTACCTACACTTATTAACCCCTAATCTGCCGCCCCCAATGTCTCTGCCACCTACCTACACTTATTAACCCCTAATCAGCCGCCCCAATGTTGCCGCCACCTACATAAATGTATTAACCCCTAATCTGCCGCCACCACTATACTAAAGTTATTAACCCCTAAACCTCTGGCCTCCCACATTACTAACACTAAATAAATATATTAACCCATAACCCTAAGTCTAACCCTAACCCTAACATAACCCTAACACCCCCTAACTTTAATATAATTAAAATAATTCTAAATAAAACTTACTATTAATAACTAAATAATTCCTATTTAAACTAAATACTTCCTTACCTGTAAAATAAACCCTAAGCTAGCTACAATATAACTAATAGTTACATTGTATCTATCTTAGGTTTTATTTTTATTTCAGAGCTAAGTTTGTATTTATTTTAACTAGGTAGACTAGTTAGTAAATAATTATTAACTATTTGCTAGCTACCTTGTTAAAATAAATACACCTGTAAAATAAAACCTAACCTGCCGTACACTAAAAACTAACATTACAATAAAATTTAATAAATTAAATTAACAAAATACATTTTTCTAAATTGGCTATTTAGCTAGCTTAGGGTTTGTTTTACAGGTAAGTATTTAGTTTTAAATAGGAATTAATTAGTTATTAATAGTAGGTTTTATTTAGATTTATTTTGATTATATTTAAGTTATGGGGCGTTAGGGTTAGATTTAGGGGTTAATAGGTTTATTATAGCGGCGGAGTGGGCGGACGACAGATTAGGGGTTAATAATATTTAAATAGTGTTTGCGATGCGGGAGGGTGGTGGTTTAGGGGTTAATAAGTTTATTATAGTGGCAACGATGTCGGGGAGCGGCGGAATAGGGGTTAATAAATTTTTTAAGTGGCGGCGATGTCCGGAGTGGCAGATTAGGGGTTAATAATTTTATTTTTGTGTTTGTGATGCGGGAGGGCCTCGGCTTAGGGGTTAATAGGTAGTTTATGGGTGTTAGTGTACTTTTTAACACTATAGTTATGAGTTTATGCTACAGATTTGTAACGTAAAACTCATAACTACTGACTTTAGATGGCGGTACGAATCTTGACGGTATAGAGTGTACCGCTCACTTTTTGGCCTCCCAGGCAAAACTCGCAATACCGGCGCTATGGAAGTCCCATTGAAAAAGGACTTTTTAAAAAGTGCGGTACTGACGTTGCATGATGGCCAAAAAAGTGTGCGGTACACCTATACCTACAAGACTTGTAATAGCGGTGTTAGGGGAAAAGCAGCGTTATACTCATAACGTAAAACTCGTAATCTAGCTGAGTGAACTTTTCAAGCAGCTCTGGAGGAGGTAATATGTATACTCACAGTGACTAGCCCCATAAGTAAGATCCTATGTGAAAATTTGCTGGGAAACTAACTGCTTTAATAAAAAGTGACACTTCAAAAAAAGAAGCAGCCTATAGACCTTAAGTGTGGTGGAAACCGCGGTCAGCAGACATAATGTCTCTAAACATATCCCAGCTTTAAATTCCTTATGAGAGTTTCATATATAAAATGAGGTGCACCTCTTTATTTATATGGGACTGCCTTTGATGAAAAGGGAACATTTTCATTATAATGTGCATCAAAGTTTTTTGCTTTCCTTAAAGTGACAGTATGCTAATATTGCTTGCAACAAAGTAGATTTAGTATCAGTATGCATACACTTTTTAAGGGCATTAGGTTTGTTAGCAGTTTAGATTATTTTAGGATGTTATGGTATGATGATTATGTACCAATGTTGAATATTCTGATTTTTATGTTGTGATGGGTTTGTAGTAACCTCTGTCAGGAGGATATCTTGCAAACAGGTGGATATTTGATATTTAAATCACAAAATAAAAAGCCCTATTTCTTTCATGTAATTGGCAAGAGTCCATGAGCTAGTGACGTATGGGATATACAATCCTACCAGGAGGGGCAAAGTTTCCCAAACCTCAAAATGCCTATAAATACACCCCTCACCACACCCACAATTCAGTTTTACAAACTTTGCCTCCTATGGAGGTGGTGAAGTAAGTTTGTGCTAAGATTTCTATGTTAAGGTGACCAGATTTTTAAAATGAAATCCGGGGACATTTTTTTTTTTTTATTGGAAAATGGTAAAAACTATTTTATTAGCGTATTTTCCTAAAATTATATATGCAGTGTGTTTGGTATGTGTTTATGGAGTGATTGCATGATATACATACACGTTATTTCTCACATTTCGACCCCGAGATAAAAAAAAAAAATACTTCTTAGAATTTTTAGGGATATGAGTACCAAAATGTTAAGAATATAAGATAGAGAGAAAAAAAATTCAAAGCATATTTTGTATTTTATTCTTACCAAAGTATTCTGGTTCAACAATAACAATATAAATTAACAATTAAGAACAATAACTAAAAACTTAAAAAACAGTATTGTGGTCCCCCCACCAAAAATCAGTTTTCTTTTAACAATACGTATCTCATGTGTATCCCAGCCTTTGTTCAGACATTTGTATTAACATATTTCTCAGAGGAATGAATCTGCCTGAGAATATTTTTGTTCTTGGAGATTTTCTCCACAAATTCTAAACAGGACAATTTAATGTTATTTTTCACGATGAGAATTGCTTTGATAGTTTCCACACGAAATCGTGATTTCTCAGCAGTCCATATGTCATTCATGAGTGAGAAAACTCTTTCCACTGGAGCATTGCTGCCTGGCAGACAGAGGACTACTTCAGCTAATTTTTTAAGGTTAGCATGGGGTACCTCCATTCTCGTGAAATGGGTCATAACTGCATTCCACTTGCTGGCTACTGACACTGCTGATGCTGATGCATTCCATACAGGTATTTGCTCTTTTAGGAATTCATTTAGAAAAGTCACTTCATCAAACAAAGCATCTTGATCGACTGATACATTTGGACATTTTGTGTTCAGAAGTTCAACTGCCTTCTCAATATCAGACCTTGCAGGCACTCTCTTCAAAAGCAAGCATTGAAGGTCTTCAAGGTCATCTATATGTTTTCCCCAAGCATGTAAATATTGGACTGAAGCTTCAAAAAAAGAGTGAGCAACTTTAAAGTAGGAAGCTTGTGTTAAAACCCCATCTCTTTCTAGCTCCTTGATTTGTTGTCTTACCATTACTGGCACAAAGTCTTCCTCATGTCTAGCAGACAGCTTCTTTCTAAGGGTGTTGAGGATCACAGCTGATTCCACGGCACAGCGATCTTGCCCCTCCAGTGATTTTATTGTGTCATGGAAAAGTGACACAGTACTGTGGATGAAACTGAGCCAAAGTTCCGTTGTAGGGTCTTCAAATATCTTCCTAAGGACAACTGGGCACTTTTCTTCAGACAGAAAAAATAACTTCAGTGGCTCATAGAGCATAAGAATTCTTTCCAAAGCAGGTAACATTGAGAGCCACCTGACATTGCTGTGCCCAAGAATATTTTGATATTCTTGCCCCACAAACTCACAAAAACTTTTCAGTCTTTCAACACGAACAGTGAATATATGAAAATATCCAAAAATCTTGTTAAGAATATATTCAACATCCACTGGGATTGTATCTAGGGCAGTTCGTGCACAATTGTGGACAATATGAGCTGGGCATCCAAGACCTATAACTTCCCTTTGAAGGGCTTCTCTAACTTTAGTGTGCACATTTTCTCTCCCTTGCCTCCGTAGTCCACCAAAGTTTGTGTTTGTATTGTCGGCAGAGAAGGCCACAACTTTATTTTTCAGGTGGAATTTTTTTATAATTTCTATCAGCTCACCTGAAATAAGTTCAGCTGTTTCACCTGTCAGTGCCACAAAATCAAGAAGTTTTGTCTCCACAGAAGTGCTTTCCTCTTGTACCTTGAAGTAGCGAACCACAATAGGCAGCAACTTCATATGACCATGATTTGAAGCATCTACCGAAAGTGCTACAAAATCAACATTCTCAAGGTCATGTTTGAGCTCATCTGTTGACCAAGGAGCAAATACGTTTGTGACAATTGCTTCACACTTTGTCCGTGCACAGCAAAATTTAGGATTGAAGAACTTCCTATTTAATCCTGAAGTGCAGTCCATTGATCTGAAACTATGGTTATGGGCAATGGTGTGATATGAAAAAACTCCCTCTTGTAAAGCTAGGTCATATTCACTCTGAGAGGGTTCAACTTTCCGAAAAAATGATGTCACAGAAGTTGAACCTGCACGGGCAGTTAGAGCGGCTTTGTGTTTGCTTGTGGCTTCATGTTCTTTGATTGAAGTTCTACCTCCACTTGAAATGGTAAACGCAGAATGACATATTGTGCATACAACAGAAGATCCCTTTCCAGCACTTTTCATGAAAGGAAACTCTTTTTGGAGCACATCATTGAAATAGCACTTTCTTTTGCTGTGCATTGCCATGACACTTCCGCAATCCCTACACTGCCAAACTGGTACAGAATCTGTAGAGAGATAACATGTCAGAGGTAGAAGATTGCATGCCAAGGCAAGTACTGGGGATGTCGGTGAGAAAAAAAAAACATATTTACTTGATAACAACTATACTGTAGTAGTAAAAAAACGTCAAGTATCCAAAAGTCCCACTATTGTTTTAGCTCATTTTCATTAATTGCTATATGCTTTTGCTGTTTTCTTGTTTGATGTCTTTTGTTGCAACTTTAGACCGAGGACTTGAAAGTGAGCAGGACTACAGAGCAGAAGAAGGCTACATAATTGATTGATCGTTTATACTGCTAGAGCAGCTGCAGACGGTATTGCTTCCAGAAGCAGAGACTCATTGAAAGTATTGTCTTCGCGTTTATGTTACTGCCGTACTGCAGAGAGCATACGTTTTTATATGTTATATTACATGTCAATAAAGCTGTAGCTATTAGTTTTCCCATAATCGGTGTCTGGTGTATTTATTTATTTTTGATATAATGACAGATCAACCTATGAGATTTTGGGGTATTGCAAAATTATATATATATATATATATATATATATATATATATATATATATATATATATATATATATATCAGTGGGAAAAAAATGAAGGGCCAAAAAGGCATAAAAAAACAGACAGGAAGGAAAATAGCTGAGTAGAAACCAGGAGGAAGGAAAAAGAGAAAGTTAATTACAAAGGAAGAAAAGATTTTACATATATATTTGCTGACAAAATAGCAGGACATGTGTTAATCATGTATGTGCCAGCCTGCTCTTGAAATTCTATAAATAAATCTTGACTGTTCTACATACCTTTTTAGTAGAAGCAGGAAAGAGCTGGATAGTGTGTAAAACCCAAATAAATTACTGTAAGTATTTGATTAGAATAGGTCATTTTACTAAAAAAATAATTTATATATTAATGTCATACATGCAACATATATGTCTGCAACTAATTAACTATGAGGTTCACTTATGTTTACAGCTATAGATAAATGGGGGGAGGCTAAAATGCATTGAGCTTGGTAGATAAACTAGCACTTATAGTTATATTTCTTTTATTTGGTATATTTTAACACCTATTTAGTAATCAAAAGCACATATCTAGCTGGAAGAGTAACCGCCGGAGTAAAAAAAAATACAACCTAACTTATCCAATTAAAGGGACAGACTATCATAGAATTGTTATTGTTTTAAAAGATAGATAATCCCTTTATTACCCATTGCCCAGTTTAGCATAACCAACAGTTATACTAATATACTTTTTACCTCTGTGATTACCTTGTGTTATCTATATGGCCCACGTGTACTTTCTGTCTCTTTGTGTTGAAAAGAGATTTAAAGGGACAGTAAACCTAAAAAATAATGTTATATAATTCTGCAAATAGTCATAAAACCCTTTTTTCCCTTTTAATATTTAAAAAACATGCCGCTTTTACAGACCCGCTCTCTGCTCTCTGCTTAGCGGGTCTGTTTTTTTTAGTCAGCGCATCGGGCCAGCTGTATAGTCACAGCCCGGCCCGACCGCGCCATAAGACTAAGTGCAGCTCGCTCCTGCTCTGTCTAACAGCAGGAGCGAGCTTCACTTAATATTATGGCGCGGTTGGGCCAGGCTGTGACTATACAGCTGGCCCGATGCTCTGACTAAAAAAAACAGACCCGCTCAGCAGAGAGAGGGTCTGTAAAAGCGGCATGTTTTTTAAATATTAAAAGGGAAAAACGGGTTTTATAACTATAGCAGTAAAATAATGTTATATAATTCTGCACTATGTGCAGAATTATATAACATTATTTTTAGGTTTACTGACACTTTAAAAACCATGTGATAAGAGGCAGCCCTCAAAGGCTTAGAAATTAGCATATGAGCCTACCTATGTTTAGTTTAAACTAAGAATACCAAGAGAAAAAAGCAAATTTGATGATAAAAGTAAATTGGAAAGTTCATTAAAATTAAAAGTCATATCTGAATAATGAAAGTTTAATTTATACTAGACTGTCCCTTTAACAGCACCTGCTAGTGTTGTAAACATAGATTAGAGCAGTGATTTTTAACCTTTTTTTTGCCGTGGCACACTTTTTTACATTAAAAAATCCTGTGGCACACCACCATCCCAAAATTAAAAAAAAATCACACATTGTAGCCTAATACAGCATATATATATATACACATACACACAAACACACACATACTGTATGTATTGTGCTGTTATGCCATGCCTCCTACAAACTACCCCTGCACTGGGAGTTAAAAAACAAGCAAAGTTTAAAAAATATGTCACACTGTTGTCAGTCTGCCGTGGCACACCTGAGGATCTCTCACGGCACACTAGTGTGCCACGGCACACTGGTTGAAAAACACTGGATTAGAGCTCCCAATGCTTAGTGCAGATAGCTGAGCTGCAGGACCATATGTAACTGATAGACTCAGTAGAATTTGTGTGTGGGGGGGGTATGGGATTATCCATAGGTTATGCTGAGCTCATGAGTCCCTTCCTAATATTATTTTATCATATCTTCTGTGGGTAGTTTTTGTGCTATTATTGGTGTGTGTGTCTGTCTGTGTGTATATCTGTATGTGTCTTGGTATGTGCGTCTCTGTTTGTCTGTGTATGTGTGTCTCTGTGGGTGTGTATGTGTGCTTTGTCTTGGTATGTGCCTCTGTGTGGGTGTGTATGTATGTGCGCCTTTGTGTGTGTATGTCTGTCTATGTCTCGGTGTGTGTGTATGTCTGTCAGTGTCTTGATGTGTGTGTATGTATGTCAGTGTCTTGATGTGTGTGTGGTTGTGTGTGTCTGTCTGTGTGTGTGTATTCTGTAGAGGGATGTTTTGTGCGCATGTCACAAAGAGATATGTGTGAGATATGCTGGAAGCATTACCTAAAAAAGATTATGGATATTTTACATTCCAAAACATGAATTTACATGGTAATCTGGTTAATCAATTACTAGTGATTAAAGTGGAGTCATTCAGCCTTATGCCACAGGCCTTTGTACTGTGCTTCCTCTTGGTCTTTACATTACAAAGGAATAAATATCACATTCTGTAATAATGACACCTTAGAAAGGGACAGTAAACCAGACAGACAGAATTTTAATATTAAATTCAAAGACCAAGAACAATACAATAAAATGCAGCTTTCACCTTTCAATGAAGATTAAACTATACACAATTAATAGAATCCTTCAAAATGTAATACTAAATTACTGTATCCCTATCTCTGACACATCTGCAGGGGACAAATGTGACACCCAAGACAAAGGTGTCTAGACAAACCGATTTCAACAACATGGCTGGTTATTTGAAAGATTCAGAATGCAGTGACAACTGTGTAGGGGGTGTTATGCTCCCACTACAATATTTGAGCACAACAGTCCTCAAAAAATGTAATACAGTTTTACTTGTCCCACTCGCACATTACCTTGCTTAATAGTTTTTATTGGGCATTGTTTATAATTCTATGTGCTCATCATTCACAGCACACACACACTGTAATAATAATGTCCAATAAAAATTATTAAGCAAGGTAATGTGCGAGTGGTACAAGTAAAACACTGTATTACAGTGTGTGTGTGCTGTGAATGATGAGCACATAGAATTATAAACAATGCCCAATAAAAATTATTAAGCAAGGTAATGTGCGAGTGGTACAAGTAAAACACTGTATTACAGTGTGTGTGTGCTGTGAATGATGAGCACATAGAATTATACAGCCGGATGTGAGTACTTACTTAGGAGTTGTCAGGAGTTGTACTGTGCCTAAACATATTGCTCCCCTTTTGCTGAATGTTGATATAAATGGCACTTTTCCCAGCAATGAATTCACTCCCCTGCCCATTCTCAATAAAACTTAAAATGTTATAGTCTTCCCTCCTGACTTACCACTTACGCTTGCCGCAACTTAGGTCCGATTGTACTCTGTGCGTGTGGCACTTTTCCCAGCAATGCATTCACTCCCCTGCCCATTTCTCAATAAAATAAAACCTGACTGAGCAAATAACCATAGTCTTCCCTCCTGACTTACCACTTATTACGCCGCAACTTAGATCCGGTTGTACTCTGTGCGTGGGAATGTCTGGTCTGCTCTCTGTCTTCCCTCCGCCTGACTTGACTTGCGCGCCGCTGCAGTACTGTCTGGATTTGTACTGTGTTAGTGTGTGGCTCAGTCTCTTCCCTCCTACTTGCGTGCGGCTCAGTCTCTTCCCTCCTACTTGCGTGCGCACTGCGCTACCTGTACGCTCCTCCCACTGCTTAGTAACAGACAGCAGCTACCAGTTAAGGAGTAAGACAGTGATTTACTACTTTAGAGATTAGATAGAACACCGGGGACAATGAAAAGGGGCCGGGGACAAATTCGGGGACATAATTTTGCCAGGGACAGTCTCCTCAATTCGGGGACTGTCCCCGGAAATCGGGGACGTCTGGTCACCTTATTCTATGTTGATATGCGCTTCTCAGCATTTTGAAGCCCGATTCCTCTCAGAGTACAGGGAATGTTAGAGGGATGTGAAAGGAGTATCACTTATTGAATGCAATGGTTTTCCTCACGTGGATCTATTTCATAGTTTCTCTGTTATCGGTCGTAGAGATTCATCTCCTACCTCCCTTTTCAGATCCACGATATACTCTCATATTCCATTACCTCTACTGATAACCGTTTCAGTACTGGTTTGGCTATGTGCTATATGTGGATGGGTGTCTTTTGGTAAGTATGTTTTCATTACTTAAGACACTCTCAGCTATGGTTTGGCACTTTATGTATTTATTTAAAGTTCTAAATATATGTATTGTACTTATATTTGCCATGATTCAGGTTTTCAGTATATTTCCTTTTGCAGACTGTCAGTTTCATATCTGAGAAATGCTTTTTTCTGAAAATTCTTCTTACCTGGGGTATAGTCTCTTTTTCAAATTGACTGTCTTTTAAATTTGCGGGCAGAATTAAGCTCGCGACGGCACAAAATGCCAAAGTTTATTGCGTCATTCTTGGCGCAAGATTTTTTTGGCACAAAGTTATGTTTGTTGATGCACATTTGTCATTACTGGTGTCTTAGTTGACGCCGAGTCCTTCACAAGGTTGCGTCCTCTATGACGCGAGTATGTTGTTTCCGGACGTTTTTGGCGGCAAAAAATATTTTTCTGTTTGTTGTGCGTCATACTTGGCGCCAAATATTTTCATTATTTAAGACCCCATTCCTATTTGCCTCTTGCCTTTTTTCTATGTCAGAGGGCTATGCTGTTTGCATTTTTTCCCATTCCTGAAACTGCCATATAAGGAAATTGATAATTTTGCTTTATATGTTGTTTTTTTTCTCTTACATTTGCAAGATGTCTCAATCTGATCCTGTCTCGGAAATCACTGTTGGAACCCTGCGGCCTGATAACAGTTGTACCAAAGCTAAGTGCATTTGTTGTAAACTTGTGGAGGTTATACCTCCAGCTGTGGTTTGTAATAGTTGTCATGATAAACTTTTACATGCAGAGAACGTATCCATCAGTAGTAGTTCATTACCTGTTGCTGTTCCCTCAACATCTAATGCACAAGATATACTTGTAAATTTAAAAGAATTTATTTCTGATTCTATTCAGAAGGCTTTGTCTGCCATTCCGCCTTCTAATAAAAGTAAAAGGTCTTTTAAAACTTCTCATAAGGTTGATGAAATTTCAAATGACCGGCAACATACTGAATTATCCTTCTCTGATGAGGATCTATCTGATTCAGAAGATCCTGCCTCAGATATTGACACTGACAAATCCTCTTATTTATTTAAAATGGAGTATATTCATTCTTTGTTAAAAGAAGTGTTGATTACATTAGATATGGAGGAAACTAGTCCTCTTGATATTAAAACTAGTAAACGTTTAAATTCTGTTTATAAACCTCCTGTGGTTATTCCAGAGGTTTTTCCAGTTCCTGGTGCTATTTCTGATATGATTTCTAAAGAATGGAATAGGCCTGGTACTTCTTTTATTCCTTCTTCAAGGTTTAAAAAATTGTATCCTTTGCCAGCAGTTAGATTGGAGTTTTGGGAAAAGATCCCCAAAGTTGATGGGGCTATCTCTACTCTTGCTAAACGTTCTACTATTCCTACGGAAGATAGTACTTCTTTTAAAGATCCTTTAAATAGGAAACTTGAATCTTATCTAAGGAACGCTTATTTATATTCAGGTCATCTTCTTAGGCCTGCAATTTCTTTGGCTGATGTTGCAGCTGCTTCAACTTTTTGGTTGGAAACTTTAATGCAACAAGTATCGGATCATGATTTGTCTAGCAATGTTAAGTTGATTCAACATGCTAATAATTTCATTTGTGATGCCATTTTTGATATTATCAAAATTGATGTTAAATCTATGTATTTAGCTATTTTAGCTAGAAGAGCTTTGTGGCTCAAATCTTGGAATGCTGATATGACTTCCAGATTGCTATCTCTTTCTTTCCAAGGAAATAAATTATTTGGTTCTCAGTTGGATTCAATAATTTCAACTGTCACTGGGGGGAAGGGAGTTTTTTTGCCTCAGGATAAAAGACCTAAGGGTAAATCTAAAGTTTCTAACCGTTTTTGTTCCTTTCGACAAAATAAGGAACAGAAACCTAATCCTTCCCCTAAGGAATCTGTTTTCAATTGGAAGCCTTCTTCAAAGTGGAATAAGTCCAAGCCATTTAAGAGATCAAAGCCAGCCCCCAAGTCCGCATGAAGGTGCGGCTCTCATTCCAGCTCAGCTGGTAGGGGGCATATTAAAATTTTTCAAAGATGTTTGGATCAATTTGGTGCAAAATCATTGGATTCAGAGTATTGTCTCTCAGGGATACAGAATAGGATTCAGAGTAAGACCGCCTGTGAGAAGATTTTTTCTATCACAAATTTCAGTAAACCCAGTAAAGGATCAGGCTTTCCTGAAGTGTGTTTCAGACCTGGAGTTATCAGGGGTAATCATGCCAGTTCCGTTTCAGGAACAGGGTCTGGGGTTTTATTCAAATGTATTCATTGTCCCAAAGAAAGAAAATTTATTCAGACCAGTTTTGGATCTAAAGATTTTGAATCGATATGTAAGAGTACCAACTTTCAAAATGGTGACTATAAGGACTATTCTGCCTTTTGTTCAGCAGGGGCATTATATGTCCAAAATAGACTTACAGGATGTATATCTTCATATTCCGATTCATCCAGATCACTATCAGTTCCTGACATTCTCTTTTCTAGACAAGCATTACCAATTTGTTGCTCTTTCTTTTGGCCTAGCGACAGCTCCAAGAATCTTTTCAAAGGTTCTCGGTGCCCTACTCTCTGTAATCAGAGAGCGGGGTATTGCAGTGTTTCCTTATTTGGACGATATCTTGGTACTCGCTCAGTCTTTACGTTCTGCAGAATCTCACATGAATCAACTAGTGTTGTTTCTTCAAAGACATGGTTGGAGGATAAATTTACCAAAAAGATTCCTCAGACAAAGGTAACCTTTTTAGGCTTCCAGATATATTCAGTGCTCATGAATTTGTCTCTAACAGACAAGAGACGTTTGAAATTGGTTGCTGCCTGTCAGAACCTTCAGTCTCAGTCATTCCCTTCAGTAGCTATGTGAATGGAAGTTTTAGGTCTCATGACTGCAGCATCGGATGCGATTCCCTTTGCTTGTTTTCATATCAGACCTCTCCAGCTTTGTATGCTGAACCAATGGTGCAGGGATTATTCAAGGATATCACAATTAATATCCTTAAATACCAATGTTCGACTTTCTCTGACTTGGTGGTTAGATCACCATTGTATAATTCTAGGGGCCTCTTTCGTTCATCCAACCTGGACTGTGATCACAACAGATGCGAGTAGTTCAGGTTGGGGAGCTGTTTGGGGGATCTCTGACAGCACAAGGGGTTTGGAAATATCAAGAGGCAAGATTACCAATCAATATTTTGGAACTCTGTGTGATTCTCAGGGCTCTTCAAATTTGGCCTCTGTTGAAGAGAGAACCGTTCATTTGTTTTCAGATAGACAATATCACAACTGTGGCATATGTCAATCATCAGGGTGAGACTCACAGTCCTCAAGTTATGAAAGAAGTATCTTGGATACTTGTTTGGGCGGAATCCAGCTCCTGTCTAATTTCTGCGGTTCATATCCCAGGTATAGACAATTTACATCATCAGATTTTACATCCGGGAGAATGGTCTTAGTCATAGAGGTTTATCTGACTCAGTGATTAATACTATGTTGCAGGCTCGTAGAAAGATTTATTATCGAGTTTGGAAGAGTTACATTCCATGGTGTTCTTCTCATAAATATTCTTGGCATTCTTTTAGAATTCCTAGAATTTTACAGTTTCTTCAGGATGGTTTGGATAAAGGTTTGTCTGCAAGTTCCTTGAACTTGCTTATGGAATATTATTTGGGAGATCAGATCAATGTAAGACCCTTAATCCCTGGGACATATCATTCAGAAAGAAGCCAGAAGAGCTTTCGAGCACATTGAATGATAAAGGGACATAGGAATACCATGTTATGTGTGCAGTATCTCCCTAGGGATTTCAGCCATAACTACCCTCAGGCATTGCTGGGACATCTCCTTTAGCCCCTATGGGATAACAGTATTTCCTTTAAAATCATCTGCACTGGATGGGCTCTCTACTGGATACAGAATCTAACATCTTGCTGGTAAATCCTGAGGAGGGGTGCTTTAGGCAGTTAAGCCAATTTTACCACAAACTATAAGTAGGCACTGTGGTGACATAGCTTACTGACCTAGCTGTTATTAAAATCCCTTCCCCCCAGATACACTTGAAAGGAGTATAGCATAGCTGGGGGACTCAGTCCACATCCCTACAGACACTACCTTAGAACTTATGCCTCATTACAATTTATCAGTTTGTTTGCAAAACGGTTCCTGTATATTAGGCAAACCAACTGTGCAGTTGTTGCATACATCTTATTGTAAAATCCAAATCAGATACAAGTCATTATCCCTGTTAAGGGTCTCTGAACTGCTCAGTGCATATTACACAAAGAACAATTTCTGAATTTAAAAGCAATACGCATAAAGCAATGGCAGTATATGTGGTAGTTATCACCAGACCCTATTACATATAGCTTAATTATACAACATAGTTTCTGTTCTGACAGAACTTTTCAAATTACATCTACTGTACTGGCTACTTACATGCAATCTTTTGTATGTAATATAGATTCTTTATTTACAGAACTTATTAAAATGTTCTTATATTATGTATATGGTTACAAGATTATTGACATGTGCAACAGAACATGCATTCCTATGCACCAGCACTTTATATGTGTAGATACTGTTTAAGCAGTACATGATGTCTTTAAGGTGCACCAATGCATTAAATGTCTTACCATATGATTGAACATTTTTTGTGTAACCTCTGTAAAGTCACTACTTTATGGTTTTACACTATTTATATACTGTGTGTACATGTATTTTCTGCATTGTCAGAACACTAATTATGCGGTAATACTATTTGCACATGTTTGTTTATAAATGATTACTGCACAACCAACTTTTTTTTCAGGAACAGCAATGTCCGCAATGTATGAATTGCATAGTTGCTCCTTATTTATAGAAGCAGCTCTTAAAGGGACTCTGAACCCAAATTTTTTCTTTTGTAATTCAGAAAGAGCATGCAATTTTAAGAAATTTTCTAATTTACTCCTACTATCAATTTTTCTTCGTTCTCTTGCTATCATTATTTGAAAAAGAAGGCATCTAATTTTTTTTTTTGGTTTCAGTACTCTGGACAGCACTTTTTTATTGGTGGATGAATTTATCCACCAATCAGCAAGGACAACCCAGGTTGTTCACCAAAAATGGGCCGGCATCTAAACTTACATTCTTGCATTTCAAATAAAGACACCAAGAGAATGAAGAAAATTTGATAATAGGAGTAAATTAGAAAGTTGCTTAAAATTTCATGCTCAATCTGAATCACAAAATAATTTTTTTGGGTACAGTGTCCCTTTAACTGCTATCAGAGCTCCTGTAAATTCATTGTAATAAGATCTTAGAGGCTTTTAATTGTTTGCAATTACCCCCAAAAAAACACGCCCTTTTGTGCCCATAACACTTGACAAAACTTTTTAATCTTAAACCGTTAAAACCTGAAATAACCACACTGACACAATGGTATGGCAAAATATGGAAAGGTCACATTTTAATTAATTTAAATAATGGCTGTTTAGATTGGAGATCAAAATTCACAAACGTCATAATCACATTTCAAGCTCAGAAAAAATGCACCAGAATTTGACCACAACATGAATTTGGGTCCCACATATCAACGGGTGGACCACAACCCCCTGTGACAGGGCAGAAGGGGGAAGGGAGAACCCGCGGCATAGCCCGTCTAGTAGATAGATCACCCCTCTATGCTGGTGTATGTCATAGGATCCTCCCACCTTTCACTGCCCCACCCACATGCCAGACCCGAATTTCACCACCACCAAAAGAGCCCTCTTTCTGCCACCTACTCTACTTAAGTTCGTATGACCTTTCATTACCTTTATCAATTTCTGCAACATCATCCTGCTGTCCGTTAGGAACTGGTCATTTCCCTCATCTGTAAGGTGAACCCCATTGCAATGAAAGATTTCTTCCCTTTTTGCCGCTATCAACGGGTGCGCTAATATTAAGCCCCCTACTTTCCTTACTTTCGTTTCCGCCAAGGTGGATAATTAATATGTGATGGCACCCCCATCTCTGCCTTGAATGCTGTATCGTATACACTAACTCGTCCCACATCATGCCTCTCTTCTATATCCATCCTTGGGTGAAAACCTAAATGCACGCCTTGAGATCATACTGCTTCTCTATCTTGAGCCCAAAACACATAGAAATGCTCTACGATCCAAACCCTTAAAGCTTTTCCTGCAACGAAAAACAATTACACACCATTAACAAAACATCAACCATTCAATAAAAACCTTTTTTTATTTTTTTTTAAATTTTATTTATCTACTCCCCCCTTTAACCTAATATATGACTTGTATGCAGCCGATCTCGATCTCCCCAGTTTCTGGATTTGTTCAGGTGTACACACCCCCTATCCACTGCTGAAGTTGCCACCCCAATTTTAAATGAGTGAGGGGCAAAATAAGACTCCCTCAACCAAGTTTCAACACAACCATATTCAACACTCTTTTAAACTGGAAATTTGTCATGTCAGAACCATCAGCATGTCTCAAAAAAGCATGCCCATTGCCCCTCGTAACTGATAAGTATTCCTTAACACAGTAAACAGGGCACACCACTCCCTTAGAAACCCTTATATTAATCTATACTCCTCTAACAGCCACATCCGTCTTTGAATTTTTGATAAACAACACTACTGCCTTATCCTTTACTCTCATGTCCCTCTCTTCCAAGCCCCCTTTTCCATCCTTTTATTTTTTTGGTAATAATTCTCCTATCCTCATTGTTTCATGAAATGCAATCACAAAAGCTGTTTTAAAAATCGCCTCATCCTGATTAAAACAAACCTCCTGCAACACTCCAACCATCTTTTCTAACCTATCCTCTGTTATGGGCTCCCTTTTATCTAGCTTCATTTCCTCACCTACCCCCCCATGCTTTTGCGATCTTCCTAACTATGAACCTCTTTGTCAAGTCTATTTCCCCATATAATTGTGCAAACTAACGGCTAGATTTAGAGTTTGGAGGCCAAAGGGGTGCGTTAGCTACGCATGCTTTTTTCCCCCCGCACCTTTTAAATACCGCTGGTATTTAGAGTTCACAGAATGGCTGGGTTTTCAGTGCATTAGGCTCCAAAAAGGGAGCGTAGAGCATAATTTAACGGCACTGCAACTCTAGATACCAGCGGTGCTTACGGACGCGGCCAGCTTAAAAAACGTGCTCGTGCACGATTCCCCCATAGAAAACAATGGGGCCATTTGAGCTGAAAAAAAACCTAACACCTGCAAAAAAGCAGCGTTCAGCTCCTAACGCAGCCCCATTGATTACTATGGGGAAACACTTCCTACATCTGCACCTAACACCCTAACATGTACCCCGAGTCTAGACACCCCTAACCTTACACTTATTAACCCCTAATCTGCCGCCCCCGCTATTGCTGACACCTGCATATTTTTTTTAACCCCTAATCTGCCGCTCCGTAAACCGCCGCTACCTACATTATCCCTATGTACCCCTAATCTGCTGCCCCTAACACCGCCGACCCTTATATTATATTTATTAACCCCTAATCTGCCCCCTCAACGTCGCCTCCACCTGCCTACACTTATTAACCCCTAATCTGCCGAGCGGACCGCACCGCTACTATAATAAAGTTATTAACCCCTAATCCACCTCACTCCCGCCTCAATAACCCTATAATAAATAGTATTAACCCCTAATCTGCCCTCCCTAACATCGCCGACACCTAACTTCAATTATTAACCCCTAATCTGCCGACCGAATCTCGCGGCTACTGTAATAAATGGATTAACCCCTAAAGCTAAGTCTAACCCTAACCCTTAAATAAATTATTCCTATTTAAAGCTAAATACTTACCTGTAAAATAAACCCTAATATAGCTACAATATAAATTAGAATTATATTATAGCTATTTTAGGATTTATATTTATTTTACAGGTAACTTTGTATTTATTTTAACCAGGTACAATAGCTATTAAATAGTTAAGAACTATTTAATAGCTACCTAGTTAAAATAATTACAAAATTACCTGTAAAATAAATCCTAACCTAAGTTACAATTAAACCTAACAATACACTATCAATAAATAAATTAAATAAACTACCTACAATTATCTACAATTAAACCTAACACTACACTATCAATAAATAAATTAAATACAATTCCTACAAATAAATACAATTAAATAAACTAACTAAAGTACAAAAAATAAAAAAGAACTAAGTTACAAAAAATAAAAAAATATTTACAAACATTAGAAAAAAATTACAACAATTTTAAACTAATTACACCTACTCTAAGCCCCCTAATAAAATAACAAAGACCCTCAAAATAAAAAAATGCCCTACCCTATTCTAAATTACAAAAGTTCAAAGCTCTTTTACCTTACCAGCCCTGAAAAGGGCCATTTGCGGGGCATGCCCCAAAGAATTCAGCTCTTTTGCCTGTAAAAAAAAACATACAATACCCCCCCCAACATTACAACCCACCACCCACATACCCCTAATCTAACCCAAACCCCCCTTAAATAAACCTAACACTAAGCCCCTGAAGATCTTCCTACCTGGTCTTCACCATGCCAGGTATCACCGATCGTTCCAGGCTCCAAAATCTTCATCCAAGCCCAAGCGAGGGCTAGACATCCATCATCCGACGGCTGAAGAAGTCCAGAAGAGGGTCCAAATTCTTCATCCTATCCGGGAAGAAGAGTAGATCCGGACCGGCAACCATCTTCTTCCAAGCGGCATCTTCTATCTTCATCCGATGACGACCGGCTCCATCTTGAATACCTCCACCGCGGACCCATCTTTTTCTTCCGACGACTTCCCGACGAATGACGGTTCCTTTAAGGGACATCATCCAAGATGGCGTCCCTCGAATTCCGATTGGCTGATAGGATTCTATCAGCCAATCGGAATTAAGGTAGGAAAATTCTGATTGGCTGATGGAATCAGCCAATCAGAATCAAGTTCAATCCGATTGGCTGATTCAATCAGCCAATCAGATTGAGCTTGCATTCTATTGGCTGTTATTTTTTGTAACTTAGTTCTTTTTTATTTTTTGTACTTTAGTTAGTTTATTTAATTGTATTTATTTGTAGGAATTGTATTTAATTTATTTATTGATAGTGTAGTGTTAGGTTTAATTGTAGATAATTGTACGTAGTTTATTTAATTTATTTATTGATAGTGTAGTGTTAGGTTTAATTGTAACTTAGGTTAGGATTTATTTTACAGGTAATTTTGTAATTATTTTAACTAGGTAGCTATTAAATAGTTATTAACTATTTAATAGCTATTGTACCTGGTTAAAATAATTACAAAGTTGCCTGTAAAGTAAATATTAATCCTAAAATAGCTAAGATATAATTATAATTTATATTGTAGCTATATTAGGATTTATTTTACAGGTATTTAGATTTAAATAGGAATAATTTATTTAATAAGACTTAATTTATTTCGTTAGATAAAAATTATATTTAATTTAGGGGGGTGTTAGTGTTAGGGTTAGAATTAGCTTAAGGGGTTAAACAATTTATTAGAGTAGCGGTGAGCTCCGATCGGCAGATTAGGGGTTAATACTTGAAGTTAGCTGTCGGCGATGTTAGGGAGGGCAGATTAGGGGTTAATACTATTTATTATAGGGTTATTGAGGCGGGAGTGAGGCGGATTAGGGGTTAATACATTTCTTATACTAGCGGTGAGCTCCGGTCGGCAGATTAGGGGTTAATAATTGTAGGTAGCTGGCGGCGACATTGTGGGGGGCAGATTAGGGGTTAATAAATATAATATAGGGGTCGGCGGTGTTAGGGGCAGCAGATTAGGGGTACATAGGGATAACGTAGTTGGCGGCGGTATACGGAGCGGCAGATTAGGGGTTAAAAAATTTAAATATAGTGGCGGCGATGTAGGGGACCTCGGTTTAGGGGTACATAGGTAGTTTATGGGTGTTAGTGTACTTTAGAGCACAGTAGTTAAGAGCTTTATGAACCGGCGTTAGCCCAGAAAGCTCTTAACTACTGACTTTTTTCTGCGGCTGGAGTTTTGTCGTTAGAGTTCTAACGCTCACTTCAGCCACGACTCTAAATACCAGCGTTAGAAAGATCCCATTGAAAAGATAGGATACGCAATTGACGTAAGGGGATCTGCGGTATGGAAAAGTTGCGGCTGGAAAGTGAGCGTTAGACCCTTTAATGACTGGCTCCAAATACCAGAGGGCGGTAAAAACCAGCGTTAGGAGCCTCTAACGCTGGTTTTGACGGCTACCGCCCAACTCTAAATCTAGGCCTAAGATAACTAAGATAACCCCACTAATCTTTTTATATACAACAACCATTCCAAAAACGTCTCTGAATTCACAGCACTGTTTACAATTTTTTTTATATGCTACCCAAGTTCTTGGCACCAAGGATTTCTCAACCAATTCTTTGATCAAGTCTATCCATTGCCAATCTGCCAAAGAAGTATAGGGCAGCATTAACCATCCTGTCTAGCATTAGGTGATACATTCCTAAACGTATCCCATTTAAAACGCAATAAATATGTTTCTATAGCCTGGTATATGCTTCACCTTAAAACAAATGTTATGTTTCAAACACTTCAGTACAAAATACCTTTGATACCTGATTACTGGTAAAGATGTAGCTGATAAATGGTTAATTACATCCACCACCCCTTTGTTATCCAACCAATATATTATTATTTTGTAAACCAACAGATCTCCCCAAAGTTCAACAGCCATCACAATAGGGAATAAGTCCAATTGTACTAAATTCCTAATCCACTGCTTCTCCTTCCAGTCCTCTGGCCATTCTCCAGGACACCATCTACTCTGGCAATAGGCTCCAAAACCTAAGCTCCCTGCTGCATCCGTATACTATTCCAGTTTATCCACCGACACCACCTCTTCCCATATTCAAACCCCATTAAACTCTTTTAAAAATGTGTTCCAAACTCTCAGATCTTCCCTCATCTCATCAGATATTCTAATCATATGCTCTGGTTTTTTGGCCCCTTTGGTACCTAACTCCAGCTGCCTTTTAAAAATTCTACCCACTGGTATGACCTTACAAGCAAAATTCAATATAACTTCTGCATTTCTTTTAATGTTACCTTTCTCGTCTTAAGCACAGCCGCTATTGACTGCCTAGTTTTCTCCACCTTATCTGCTGGTAACTCGAATTACTCTTTTATAGAATCTATGATTATGCCCAGAAACGCAAATTTAACCCCAGGGCCCTCTGTCTTTTCCTTAGCAACAGGCACTCCTGATTCCTCCAACATCTCAACCAAACCACCTTTCATCTGCCTACATACTGCAGAACCAGCCGATCCGACTACCATGAAGTCATCCAAATAATGGACCACTGACTCCTTTCCTAGCCTTTCCACCAGTAACCAATGCAAGAATGAACTACATTTCTCAAAGATTAAGGCACGAAATAGAACACCCCATTGGTAAGCATTTATCAACATAAAAAAACCTTCAAACTTACACCCCATTAACTTAAAACTCTCAGGGTTCAATGGCAACAATCTAAATACAGACTCAATGTCTATTTTTGCCATCAGTGCCCCTATGCCAGCTTCTCTGGCCAATTTTACTGTGCTGTCAAAGAATTGGTATTGAACCATAGCAATCAACTTATCAATTGCATCTTTTACTGATTTACCCCTAGGGTAAGATAAATTATGTATCATTCTGTATTTTCCTTTCTCCTTCTTCTTTTTTCAACAAATGGCCCTGCCATCCTACCCAGTGCTTTCTCCTTGTCAAACTTCTCCCTTAAAATTTCAGGGAATTCACTCACCGACTTTAAATTCCTTGCCTTAACTGCCCCCACAACTTCCTTTTTTACTGGCACTACAAAACCTTAATTTAACCCCTCAATTAAAATTTGCCTGTCCCCGTTGTTAGGATAAACTTGTAACTCACTCATCAACCTATCTATTCCCAATGGTATTATGACGAGACCCCATTGCTTGTCCCCCACCTGTGTTTCCTTGGCTCGGAAAGGAATTCCTCCTTACTCCATTTTTAATGTTACCCTTCCTGCAATCAACACCAGCATGACCTCCACTACAGTACCTGCACCCATGCCTGTATTCACATGCCTGTATTTACATGCGTTACCTCTGTCGCATCTTTTATCATTAAATGACTCAATTTTACTCCAAAATCCTTTGTCCCCAAGCTGTAAATTACCCCTTCTAAATTCAGCGATATAATCCTTCCAAGCAAAACCTCTGTAAGTCGTATAGAATTCTGCAATTAAGAGAATGTACCTTAACTTTATCATCTGTGTCACATTACTCCTGCCACTAATACCACATTCAGTAATCACTTCCATATCCTTGCCCTTACCTTGATTGGCATAAATCTTTTTTTATTATCTTTAATATTTTCTTATTTCCATCACCTTTAATTTTCTCATCATCTGAATCTAGTTCAGATCAGACATACTGCTATTTCTGCATACAATTCTCTTTAGCTTTTTTCCTACCCCCACTCTCGAGCTTGTGATACATGTCTTTTGACTCGCTTCCATTGAGGTGTAATTCAGTTTGCGTGCGCGCAAACCGATAAATATGCTGTCGGAAGCATTTTCGGTTATCGACTGTTTCCAATGGCGCGTTATACCTCAAAATCTTTGCGTCCCATAGAAAGTAATAGAAGCCGTTAATCGATAAATTATACCAGGTTTCCAATGAAAGCGCAAACCGTTAATACACTGTCGGAGGCTGTCGATACATTGAGAAATATTACACCCAGCTCAGCTTGGTGTAAAAGAGGAAAATTGTGCTTTTTGAGACCTATTTTCTATTGAAATTATAAAACCTGCAAATAATGCAAGTGTTTTAATGTAGAAATAAATTGTTATAAGTAATATTTATTGTTGTCTCATGTTTAGGAATAGTTGAACTTATATTCTAATTAAAATATCAGTATAGGGGGACGGAGCCGGCCACGGAACGCAAAAAAATAGTGCTCCGAATAGCTGATTCCTGCCGTACTTCTTAACGGCAGTCCAAGGGAAGAAATCACAGGATTTAGGTGTGTAATCATCAGGGGAAACCTGGGGGCACAAAATCCCAACATGTGAGAAGCTGAGAACGCACCGGAGGCACGGATACTGCCCCTGACCCGGCACAGCTTAGGCCTACAGACGCAATGTCAGTGGCTCGAATCGCCATTTACAGCAGAGCTGCAGGAGGAGTGAGAGGTACAGGCCTGACTTCTCCGGAGCCAGAAAGACAGCTGATACAGCCCAGCAGTGCAGGAGATAAGTCGGTAGTTGCACCGACAGACAGCACCAACACAACGCCTCCGAGGTAAAGAGAGGGGAGAGTGGGGGTCCACCATCTATAATTAAAAGGACACGCCAGCCAAGTTACACCCTTATTTAAGGGAAATATGTGTAAGGTGAACCGGAGGTTGGAATTTTAAATGCAGACAATTTCCCAGCTTTACATGGGGTCTTAGAAGTGCTAAACATGGGCTGCAGCACAGATACAACCACATTTTAACATTACAGATAGAGACAGTTGGTGGCTGATATCATATCGCTCCCAACAGTTTGCTGCACTGCTTAAGTTATAATCCTGCAGCCCTACAGGAGAAAGTAAGGAAACGTTATAAACATATGTAGAAGTACACCCTGCAATCATCCATAAAAAGAAAAGGGTAATAAAACACTTTGATTGCCGCATTAAGAAATAACCCTATATAGGGAGTGACTTTTCAGGGACAAAAAGTGCAACTGCCTGAGCAAGGTATAATACAAAATAAAGCAGCACCTAAGTCTTTTTAGAGCCACTTTAACTTTACTACTAACATGGCGTCTAGAAGACAGCAAAAAATGGATAAAATTCAAAAGCCAGTAAACTCCTCAGGCTCTAAAATGAACACTTTCTTTAAGGCAGTGGTCACACCTAGTGTAACAACACCAAGCTCTCCCACTTCAGATATAGAGGAAGAAAGGGTCAGTATAGATGACATCCCCCATGAAGAAGAGTCTCCCCTCACCAGAGCAGACCTGAATGCATTACCCTCTAAGGAGGATTTTTCAACCTTTATGCAGCAGGTTGGTCAACTAATTCGGGATGGTCTGGCTGAAGTTAAAAAAGATATTACTGAGCTGGGCAACTAGAGGAGTATGCTGAGGAAGTTTTGGAAACCACAAATCTGACAACATTGCAACTTCAACACCAAACCACAGAGATTATCCAGTTACAAAACCAGATAGTGGACTTAGACAATAGGGGTCGCAGACAGAATTTAAGAATAAGGGGAATCCCTGAAACCATCTTGCCTGCGGCATTGCAACAATATCTGCAAAACTTGTTTTGCTTCCTGTTTGACACAGACCCTGACACAGACATAATGCTGGACAGAGCTCACAGAGCGCTGAGGCCAAAACCTCAACCATCTGCGCCACCTAGGGATGTTATCCTGAAGTGCCATTATTTCCAAGATAAAGAGAACATCTTAACAGCGGCAAGAAAGAAATCACCTGTTCGCTACTTAGACACCCCTCTTCAAATATATGCAGATCTAAGTCCCCTCACCTTATTGAAACGACGAGAGGTGGGATTCCTAACAGCACACCTGAGAGGTCTGGGAATACCATATCATTGGGGCTTCCCCTTCTCCCTGAGGGCATTAAAAGACAATAAAGAGGCTATCTACAGGGACTTAGAAGATCTGGACACTTTTTGTATGTAAATAAATATTGCAAAACCAAAGATACCCGCAGAGAGTAGCAAAGGGCAGGAGGAAGACCCAGCACAGCGCCTACCACCGAAAGCACAGAGGCAGAAATGGACAACGGTTCAGAGAAAATCTAAATCGACGGCTCTGAGGCATACACATAGAGAATCCAACGGCACAGCTCCACCATAAAGATATTAACAGCTGCATTAATAGGACTTTCCTTAGTAAAGAATAGACCCTACGTTTATATCGGACAAGAAAATGGTGTAAAAGATACAGAAATAATAAGGGAGGTGCTTAAAGCCAAAGGTATCAACACTTAAAAACAATTTAATAAAAGCATATACATAAACAGTGATACATATATAAAGGGATGTCTCCCCAACCTTGAATAAAGCTGTTATTAAAACTATAATCTAAAATGAAAAGATTGATAAAAAATTCCACAGATGTTAAAACAATAATAATCAGAAGTGCCTACGTGGTAATTAATACAAATGTTAAAGTCTTATCTCCAAAGAAACGAATCAGTAGTCAGTGTCCGTTACTGAATAATACCACCAAGCTGCCTTAAAAAGTAAACCGTAGCTGCCAAATGTGAGGTGTAAAGTCAGTTTGAAATCCAAAGCTCTCTTACTATGTAAGATAATTCTATGCCAAAACCATGTACTTTACCAGATAAAGATTCGTCAAGTGAAGATCTTTCCCCCTCGCCCGGTCCTCACCTCGAGCGGGGCTAACTGCAACTTTGGCGTCTGATGTCACAGAAAGGAGTTCCGGCTATAGGAAGAGGCCGATTCCTGCGCTCCCTTCTATGCGCTATGATCACGGTCCTCTTTAATGAGCCCTGCACTTAGTGCTGATAGCACGCAGGGGACTGGATAACAAGGTGATAAAGTAGATGTCAAAAAGCTGTATATCCAAACACAGAGGCTTTGCTCCTTGTAAGAGAGAAATTGTTCCAATAATATAACCCGGGTTATTAAATGAGATTCCAAAGATAGAGTAGTTATCCAAGTGGATAAATAATAACAACAATGCCAGCACATACGACGCGTTTCGCCCACCTGTGGGCTTTATCAAGATAGTGGTGGCAAGTGTGGGTGACCCTATTTAAAGGGATAGCTTTCAATCTGATTGGTGGTGGTTTTAATTGGCAAATTAGCAAAACAGCTTAAGGTGGTATTTAGCTTTGATAATAGTTCCTTTTTTAAGGTGGTATTTTTCTCTTCTTATCCTCAAATGAAGATGGGCAGTCTTACTCCAAAAAAGCACTTTCGGTTTTGGACATTAATTATTATATATTTATATTTTAGGCTATATCTCCAAAGAGAAAAATTAAAATTATACAGTCAATGTTTCGATCAACAAATGTGATACATAGATTACAAGATGGAACACATAACCAATAGTTGTCCAACATCCTCTACATAATGTATACACCAAGGAGTGTGCTAACAGATTAAAGTGACTAAAGTCCCATAATAAAGTGCATAGTGATGCTTACTTTTAAAAGTGAGTCTAAAAAACTTAAAACCATTTAGTGTTTTGATAGAGTGACCCAAAAGATTCTTTTATCCTTCAAATAAAAAGGGAGAAAGATCTAATTCGGAATTTAATCCTTTTGGGTATAAGGTGTCATACTTATAAATATATTCTGCTTCTCTTATGAGGAGGGTTTTTTCAATATTACCACCCCTCCATTGGTTATTTATTTTAAGAATACCCCAATATTTCAAATCCATAGTGTTACCCTGGTGAACTTCCTTAAAGTGCCTATATAAATGAGTGTCTACTCTTTCTTTTTCTATACAGAGAAGGTGTTCTCTTATTCTATCACGGAGACTCCTCTTGGTTTCTCCGAAATAGAATAAGTTGCATGTGCATTTCAGTGCATATATAACATTTTTATGAGTGCATCTAATGATCCCCTTTATAGCAATATCTTCACCCAAACCATTAAGTTTTAAACTTTTCAATTTCGAACTGTGTGTGCATGCTTTACATGTGTAGCAGGGAAAAAAACCTGCTACACTTCTACCCTCCAAATCGATTTGTTTATTGACTCTTCTCTTCTTTCGTATTTCGCTAGGGGCCAAAATTGTTTTAAAATTTCTTGCTCTCCTAAAAATAAATGTCGGATTATCCGACAGCTGATTCCCTATGATGTTGTCCTCTTTTAATAAATGCCAATTCTTTTTAATGATTTTTTTAATCAAAAAATGGTCTGCATTATAGTCTGTTACAAAGGGAACATTAATTCTCTCTTCCGTGCTAATCTCCTTTGTTTTATAGCTTAAAAGATCATCCCTATTTGTTGTTTGTGCTCTTTTTATTGCCCCTGTGATATTTTCCTGCTTATAACCCTTCACAGTGAATTTGTCTGCTAGAACTACTATCTGTCTTTCAAAGTCCTCAATACGTGAACAGTTCTTCCTTATACGTAAGCTTTGGCCGAAAGGAATATTATCCTTCCATAGCTTCAGGTGGCAACTGTCAGCATGTAACAGACTGTTGCAATCCACCTCCTTGAAGTGAGTTTGTGTTTCCAATTTTTGATTTATTACCATGATTTCTAGGTCTAAAAACACCACTCGTTCCCTACTATAATTACTCACAAACTTAAGACCATTGTTATTGTTATTCATCTCTTCAAAGAGTTTTAACAATTCTTGCTCAGGACCCTTCCATATAATAAAAAGGTCATCTATATAACGCTTATAGAGTACGAGGCTTGCACCGAGATCTCTGCTGTTAAAGAATTCCTCTTCCCAAACACCCATGAAGAGGTTGGCATAACTCGGTGCAAACCTCGTACCCATCGCGGTTCCTTCTATCTGTAGAAAGAATTTATCATCAAAAGAAAAGTAATTATGTTCCAATATATACTTTATATTGTTTAAAATAAATTTCCTTTGTTCTTCCTTTATGTTCGAATGTTGTTCTAGATAGTGTCTAACAGCTTGTATGCCTTGTTCGTGCTTGATTATAGTATATAATGACGACACATCACATGTCGCCATTATCATGTCATCACTCCATTCTATCAGTTTTAAACAGTTTAGCACTTGGGTGGAGTCTTTAAGATATGAATCCAATTTGGACACATATGGCTGGAGGAATTTGTCGATATATTGGGACACATTTGCTGTTATGGAGTTAATCCCACTAACACCGGGATTAGAATCCTATCAGCCAATCGGAATTCGACGGACGCCATCTTGGATGACGTCATTTAAAGGAACTGTCATTCGGCTAGTAGGCGTCGTTAGAAGAGGATGGATCCGCGTCGGCTGGGAAGAAGATGGCTCAGCTCCGCTCCGGAAGAAAGAAGATTGAAGATGCTGCTTGATAGAAGACTTCATTCCGATGATGGACTTCCGACTTCAGCCCGATGATGGATTTCTTCAGCCGCCGCTTGGATCCAGACTTCAGCCCGAGGATGGACGTCACTCTTCAGCCCCCCGCTTGGGCTTGGATCAACACTTCCGAGGCTTGGATCAAGACTTCCGAGGACGGATCGGTGAACCTGGCATGGTGAAGATAAGGTAGGAAGATCTTCAGGGGCTTAGTGTTAGATTTATTTAAGGGGGTTTGGGTTAGATTAGGGGTATGTGGGTGGTGGGTTGTAATGTTGGGGGGGGTATTGTATGTGTTTTTTTTACAGGCAAAAGAGCTGAATTCTTTGGGGCATGCCCCGCAAAGGGCCCTGTTCAGAGCTGGTAAGGTAAAAGAGCTTTGAACTTTTTAAATTTAGAATAGGGTAGGGCATTTTTTTATTTTGGGGGTCTTTGTTATTTTATTAGGGGGCTTAGAGTAGGTGTAATTAGTTTAAAATTGTTGTAATATTTTTCTAATGTTTGTAAATATTTTTTTATTTTTTGTAACTTAGTTCTTTTTTATTTTTTGTACTTTAGTTAGTTTATTTCATTGTATTTATTTGTAGATATTGTATTTAATTAATTTATTGATAGTGTAGTGTTAGGTTTAATTGTAGATAATTGTAGGTATTTTATTTAATTAATTTATTGATAGTGTAGTGTTTGGTTTAATTGTAACTTAGGTTAGTATTTATTTTACAGGTAATTTTGTAATTATTTTAACTATTTTAGCTATTAAATAGTTCTTAACTATTTAATAGCTATTGTATCTGGTTAAAATAAATACAAAGTTACCTGTAAAATAAATATAAATCCTAAAATAGCTATAATATAATTATAATTTATATTGTAGCTATATTAGGGTTTATTTTACAGGTAAGTATTTAGCTTTAAATAGGAATAATTTATTTAATAAGAGTTAATTTATTTAGTTAGATTTAAATTATATTTAACTTAGGGGGGTGTTAGGGTTAGGGTTAGAATTAGCTTTAGGGGTTAAAAAATTTATTAGAGTAGCGGTGAGCTCCGATCGGCATATTAGGGGTTAATACTTGAAGTTAGGTGTCAGCGATGTTAGGGAGGGCAAATTAGGGGTTAATACTATTTATTATAGGGTTATTGAGGCGGGAGTGAGGCGGATTAGGGGTTAATAACTTTATTATAGTAGCGGTGCGGTCCGCTCTGCAGATTAGGGGTTAATAAGTGTAGGCAGGTGGAGGCGACGTTGAGGGGGCAGATTAGGGATTAATAAATATAATATAGGGGTCGGCGGTGTTAGGGGCAGCAGATTAGGGGTTCATAGGGATAATGTAGGTGGCAGCGGTGTGCGGTCGGCAGATTAGGGGTTAAAAATTTTTAATAGAGTGGCAGCAATGTGGGGGGACCTCGGTTTAGGGGTACATAGGTAGTTTATGGGTGTTAGTGTACTTTAGAGCACAGTAGTTAAGAGCTTTATAAACCGGCGTTAGCCCAGAAAGCTCTTAACTCCTGTTTTTTTTCTGCGGCTGGAGTTTTGTCGTTAGATTTCTAACGCTCACTTCAGCCACGACTCTAAATACCGGCGTTAGAAAGATCCCATTGAAAAGATAGGATACGCAATTGACGTAACGGGATCTGCGGTATGGAAAAGTTGCGGCTGGAAAGTGAGCGTTAGACCCTTTAATGACTGGCTCCAAATACCAGAGGGCGGTAAAAACCAGCGTTAGGAGCCTCTAACACTGGTTTTGACGGCTACCGCCCAACTCTAAATCTAGGCCCAAGAGAATAAAGAACATTTTATAATAGGAGTAAATTAGAAAGTTGCTTAAAATTTCATGCTCAATCTGAATCACAAAAGAAAAATTTTGGTTACAGTGTCCCTTTAACAGTATACTCACAAGGGAGGTCCAGAGGATTGCACTAAAATTAAGGAAAACCTTTTTTTTGAGGGAAACAGAACAGGATCAATGCTAGCAAGGTACCTGAGGACTAAAACTGGTCAAACACATGTACATAAATTACAAAAACAGAATGGGACGGATACATATGACAGTAAGGAAATTGCAGATAGTTTCAGAGACTTTTATGCAAGACTTTATAATTTAGAACAACCGGGCACACAGACACACTTTGAGGAAATGGAACAATATATCCAGGCTGCCAGTCTAAACCCTTTGACATTAATCCAAAAGAGAGACCTGGATATGCCAATAACCTTAAAAGAAATCCTGACCGTTATCTCCCATCTCCCAGTGGGGAAAAGCCCGGGACCAGACGGGTTTACTAATTCGTAGGAAGATCTTCAGGGGCTTAGTGTTAGATTTATTTAAGGGGGTTTGGGTTAGATTAGGGGTATGTGGGTGGTGGGTTGTAATGTTGGGGGGGGTATTGTATGTGTTTTTTTTACAGGCAAAAGAGCTGAATTCTTTGGGGCATGCCCCGCAAAGGGCCCTGTTCAGAGCTGGTAAGGTAAAAGAGCTTTGAACTTTTTAAATTTAGAATAGGGTAGGGCATTTTTTTATTTTGGGGGTCTTTGTTATTTTATTAGGGGGCTTAGAGTAGGTGTAATTAGTTTAAAATTGTTGTAATATTTTTCTAATGTTTGTAAATATTTTTTTATTTTTTGTAACTTAGTTCTTTTTTATTTTTTGTACTTTAGTAAGTTTATTTCATTGTATTTATTTGTAGATATTGTATTTAATTAATTTATTGATAGTGTAGTGTTAGGTTTAATTGTAGATAATTGTAGGTATTTTATTTAATTAATTTATTGATAGTGTAGTGTTTGGTTTAATTGTAACTTAGGTTAGTATTTATTTTACAGGTAATTTTGTAATTATTTTAACTATTTTAGCTATTAAATAGTTCTTAACTATTTAATAGCTATTGTATCTGGTTAAAATAAATACAAAGTTACCTGTAAAATAAATATAAATCCTAAAATAGCTATAATATAATTATAATTTATATTGTAGCTATATTAGGGTTTATTTTACAGGTAAGTATTTAGCTTTAAATAGGAATAATTTATTTAATAAGAGTTAATTTATTTAGTTAGATTTAAATTATATTTAACTTAGGGGGGTGTTAGGGTTAGGGTTAGAATTAGCTTTAGGGGTTAAAAAATTTATTAGAGTAGCGGTGAGCTCCGATCGGCATATTAGGGGTTAATACTTGAAGTTAGGTGTCAGCGATGTTAGGGAGGGCAAATTAGGGGTTAATACTATTTATTATAGGGTTATTGAGGCGGGAGTGAGGCGGATTAGGGGTTAATAACTTTATTATAGTAGCGGTGCGGTCCGCTCTGCAGATTAGGGGTTAATAAGTGTAGGCAGGTGGAGGCGACGTTGAGGGGGCAGATTAGGGATTAATAAATATAATATAGGGGTCGGCGGTGTTAGGGGCAGCAGATTAGGGGTTCATAGGGATAATGTAGGTGGCAGCGGTGTGCGGTCGGCAGATTAGGGGTTAAAAATTTTTAATAGAGTGGCAGCAATGTGGGGGGACCTCGGTTTAGGGGTACATAGGTAGTTTATGGGTGTTAGTGTACTTTAGAGCACAGTAGTTAAGAGCTTTATAAACCGGCGTTAGCCCAGAAAGCTCTTAACTCCTGTTTTTTTTCTGCGGCTGGAGTTTTGTCGTTAGATTTCTAACGCTCACTTCAGCCACGACTCTAAATACCGGCGTTAGAAAGATCCCATTGAAAAGATAGGATACGCAATTGACGTAACGGGATCTGCGGTATGGAAAAGTTGCGGCTGGAAAGTGAGCGTTAGACCCTTTAATGACTGGCTCCAAATACCAGAGGGCGGTAAAAACCAGCGTTAGGAGCCTCTAACACTGGTTTTGACGGCTACCGCCCAACTCTAAATCTAGGCCCAAGAGAATAAAGAACATTTTATAATAGGAGTAAATTAGAAAGTTGCTTAAAATTTCATGCTCAATCTGAATCACAAAAGAAAAATTTTGGTTACAGTGTCCCTTTAACAGTATACTCACAAGGGAGGTCCAGAGGATTGCACTAAAATTAAGGAAAACCTTTTTTTTGAGGGAAACAGAACAGGATCAATGCTAGCAAGGTACCTGAGGACTAAAACTGGTCAAACACATGTACATAAATTACAAAAACAGAATGGGACGGATACATATGACAGTAAGGAAATTGCAGATAGTTTCAGAGACTTTTATGCAAGACTTTATAATTTAGAACAACCGGGCACACAGACACACTTTGAGGAAATGGAACAATATATCCAGGCTGCCAGTCTAAACCCTTTGACATTAATCCAAAAGAGAGACCTGGATATGCCAATAACCTTAAAAGAAATCCTGACCGTTATCTCCCATCTCCCAGTGGGGAAAAGCCCGGGACCAGACGGGTTTACTAATTCGTATTATAAAACTTTTAAGCATCTTCTAGCCCCTCACCTCTTGACCTTGTTCCAAGCCATAGACAATAACCTAAAATTCTCACCTGACATGTTAATGGCGCACATTGCGGTAATACTAAAACCAGATAAACCACAGGAACTACCGGGCAGCTACAGACCTATCTCTTTACTTAATTCGGACATAAAGATATTGTAACAGTACCAACAGGATACCAAGGGTTAACACCAGGGAACAATGTCCTGCATAGGGAATAAGCAATTCACAACCCAGCCAGTTTTCAGGTTTAAAACAGAATGACATTTATTAAAAGGCTATGCCTAGTATTTATGCAGGTCTGACCCCCCAGATGGGGGTTGAAAGAATCTTGTACATTAGATAAAAGGGGAAGATGCCCTTTTATGAAACAATAGAATTACATTACTTAAATACTTTAAACACAAGACACTCTTGGCTCTTCTTATCACTTAGGCGTTTTCTCTCTGAAGGTGATCAAACAATGGAATTCTCATCATTAACTAAATTATGGCTGGAGCCAGCAACTTGTATTTAGAAAATTAGCTTCTTAAAGCTAAACACAGTTAACTCCTTCAGTCCTGACAGAAGGGTCTGTCACATCTACATAGCACACAATACAGCATATAGACAACCTTTCTTACATTATAGTCCAGAAGTGGCTAGGTTTGCCACAATGCTCCCCCAGAACCAAGCCGGCATACACAGTCTGATCCCAACGGATCGGCTTGGGGATGTCCGGGGAAGTACTCACAGATCACTTTTCAAGTTCAGTTTGTCTGGGCAACCCGTCGGTGTTACCGTTTTGTTTCCTTGGTCGGTAATGGATGGTAAAGTCGAAGGGCTGCAGCGCCAAACTCCAGCGCAGCAGCCTGGCATTGTCCCCGGCCACACGGTTCAGCCACACCAACGGGTTGTGATCTGTGAGTAAGGAAAAAGGTTGTCCATACAGGTACGGCTGCAACTTTTTGAGGGCCCTGATTAAAATATAAAAGGTAACAGCAACTTGTAAGTAAACCAAACTAGGTTGTAGCTCCTCAAATAGGGCTTCAGCTACCGTCTCTGCATGGATGTTGGAGAGAGCAATGGCCTCGGGGTACCTAGTGGCGTAGTCCACCACGGTTAAAATGTACCTCTTCCCGAAGGGACTGGGCTTGGGTAGTCACAGGGTTAACATCAGCGGGACCCATGGGAGCATAGGCAGAAACAAGGGGGGCCAAGTCATTTCCAAGGAGAACATCAGCAGGTAAGTCCTTCTTGACCCCCACATTCACAGGTCTAGTGCCCACTCCCCAATCCAAATGTACCCTGGCAACAGGTAGGCGGAACACAGTGCCCCCTGCTACCCTCACAGCCACAGTGTCTCCAGTGTGCTGTTTCTCAGACACCAAGTTCTCTTGAAGCAAGGTCATGGTAGCACCAGTATCCCATAGACCACTGACCTCCTTCCCATTCACTTTAACCCGTTGCCGGTTATTCCGGTGGGCAGCTTGCACGGGGTCTGCTTCATGTAGGCTGCCCCAGCATTCAGGATTATGTGGGATTCCGCCGGCGGGTCTTCTCCAGGACTGTGCTTGATTCGCTGCGTTTAGGGGACACTCTGGTCTTTTGTGCCCTAGTTGCTTACATCCAAAGCACCGAATAGGTTGTGAGTAGCCCCGCGAATTGAACCGGGCTCTCTGAGGGTAGTTCGTGGCCAGAGGCCGTGTGGTATAGCGGTGCGCCGGGGGCTGGTAACTGGCAGCTGCTGGGGTGACTGGGGGTCTGTACTCCACTCTAGCAGTGGGCAATCGGTATACCGCTCCCCCTGCCCCTCGTACTGCCACGGATCCGCCAGTGTGTGCTGTATCCGGCACCAAATGGGGAGCTATCAGGGTTAAAGTAGCTCCCGAATCCCGAAGTCCCCGGACCTCCTTCCCCTCTACGGTCACCAGCTGGCGGTGATGTTGCCGGTTATCGGTGGCCCGGACCGACATCACCTCATGCAGTATTCCCAGGGGTTCCTCGGCTTGGGTGCTCAACACCTCATGAGCGGCTGGCTCCGTTTGGTAATGGTGAGCAGCCGCCCTTGGGGCCAGGTTCTGTCTGACCTGGTTCCAAGCTTGTCTGCTCCGATTTTGGGTGCACTCACGTGCCATATGTCCCCACTGCTTGCAGGTGTGGCATTGTATATTCGCCCGTCCGTTGTATCGTTAAGGGGGTGGTGGATTCCCTGGGGCTGGGCGAAAAGGTGCCGCTGTGGGGTTGTTAGGCTGCAGTCCATGGTGCCTCCTGGCATCAAAATGCTGGTCTGCTAATCTGGCTGCTTCGGTTAAGGTGAGGGGTTTTCGATCTCTCACCCATTCTTGGGCTTCTGGGGACAAGCCATTAAAGAATTGCTCCAACAGCATCAGTTGTCGCAATTCTTCCATGGTGGTAGCTTGGCTGGCCTGTATCCACCCTTGAGATGCTTGATCCAGCTTGTGGGCCCACTCTGCATGTGAATCTCTTTCTGGCTTGCGCAGGCCTCTAAACTTGCGCCGGTATGCCTCTGAGGTAATGGCATATCTTTCCAAGATCGCTCTCTTCACTTTAGCGTAATCCTTGCTGTCCTCCCTGGGTACAGCGCGATACGCTTCTGCTGCTCTACCGGCTAGCTTGCCTGCTAGCACCGGCACCCATACGGACTGCTCCAAATCATGTAACTCGCACAGTCTCTCAAAATCCTGTAAATACCCATCAATCTCATCCTTCTCCTCACAAAACATTTTAAATGCATGGTATGGGATTTTGGGTCTTACTGGGTTGCTGAGTGCGTCCAAAATGGATTCTGCTCGGGAGGATGCATTCCGCGGACTGTGTGCCATCACGTACTCCTGCACATCTGCCATTACCACGGATAGCATATCCCGTGGTACAGGTTGGGGTAAAAATTCCAGCCTGGTCCTCATTTCCCTCTGGTATAGGGTCTCCTCCATAGCTGCTGGAGGCGTAGCGCTGCGAGCTCTGTCTCCCTCCATCAGCTCAGCAATTAATATAGCCTTGGGTTTGCTGCTGCCTATCTTTCCCCTGGCTTCTAGCAGTTCCTTTAACGTTTGTCTCTTTAGCTTAGAATAATCCATCTCCATTCACTTCGGTCCCTGGTACTCCTTCCATCTTAGTCAGTATTGTAGTAATCCCCCTCTTCCTGAGGTTACTGGCTTGTGTAGTTGCTCTTCTGGGCGATAAGGTTCATTCCGTCGCTTGCCACCAATTGTAACGGTACCAACAGGATACCAAGGGTTAACACCAGGGAACAATGTCCTGCATAGGGAATAAGCAATTCACAACCCAGCCAGTTTTCAGGTTTAAAACAGAATGACATTTATTAAAAGGCTATGCCTAGTATTTATGCAGGTCTGACCCCCCAGATGGGGGTTGAAAGAATCTTGTACATTAGATAAAAGGGGAAGATGCCCTTTTATGAAACAATAGAATTACATTACTTAAATACTTTAAACACAAGACACTCTTGGCTCTTCTTATCACTTAGGCGTTTTCTCTCTGAAGGTGATCAAACAATGGAATTCTCATCACTAACTAAATTATGGCTGGAGCCAGCAACTTGTATTTAGAAAATTAGCTTCTTAAAGCTAAACACAGTTAACTCCTTCAGTCCTGACAGAAGGGTCTGTCACATCTACATAGCACACAATACAGCATATAGACAACCTTTCTTACATTATAGTCCAGAAGTGGCTAGGTTTGCCACAGATATTTAGCAAAATTATAGCAAACTGTATAAACACAGTACTGAATGAAATTATCCACACCGACCAGGTAGGCTTTATGCCTCGTCGTGAAGTGTGAGATAACACAATACGAGCACTAATCGACATACGCAGAGTTTCACAACATACCGGCAGTTATGATGACGACGGATTCAGAAAAAGCGTTTGATAGGACAAATTGGCATTTTCCCAAAAAAACATTAGAGACATTTGGATTTGGAACCAAAATGATAGACAGAGTCTGTAGCCTTTATACCTGCCCAAGCGCCAAAGTCAGAGTAAATGGCATGCTTTCAGATCCATTTTCTATCCAAAACAGTACGCGACAAGGGTGCCCTCTCTCTCCTATTTTGTTTATTTTGTCAATGGAGGTATTTGCAGCCCACATACGCGTCAATAAAGAAATACAAGGCAGCACTATAGGACCCAATGAATTTAAAATTGCTATGTACGCGGATGACGTCCTTTTTTCGGTAACCTCTCCTAGTAGTACCATCCCAATGATACTTCGTGAAATCGAGAGATTCTGGGCCTTCTCAAATTTTTTAGTAAATCATACTAAATCAGAGGTCCTGAACATATCACTTAGCCCATCAGAGTTTCGTAAACTCTTGCGGGTTTGTCCTCTGCGCTTACAGCTAGAGTCAGTTAGGTATCTGGGTATCCACCTCTCCCCTAATCCCTCTACCCTTTTTAAGAAAAATTATGAGTCATTATTTAGCACTATATCAAGAGACCTTAATACTTGGGCAACTAAAACACTCTCATGGTGGGGTAGAATACACTCTATTAAAATGACGATACTACCCAAAATTCTATACTTATTACAGGCCCAACCAATTCACCTCCCCTATTGGTTCTTGACTCGGGTACAGGGACAGTTAAATACCTACGTTGGGTGTAAGATTAGACCTAGGGTAGGGTGGGATACCAAAAATAGAGGAATATTATCATGCAGTGACTCTTCAGAGAATTTTAGATTGGCATGGTTCAACAACACACAAAGCATGGGTGTCTATTGACTCCCATATCTTGCAAGTTCCATTCGTGAGAGCGTTATGTTGGGTCCCCTCTGATCTGAGACCAACGCAATGTGGACATTTGGACATACACAAACACCTTTTTAAAGAATGGGAGAAAATAAAAACTCTATACCCCCATATCTCATCCATTAGATCGCCACTGTTCCCAATAGTTCTTAACACAGAGATGGTGGGGGGCTTGGATAAGGGATTTAGAAGACTTAAGGAATGGGGATATACAATTCCACTGTGCAGATTTCTAGAGGAAGGGAAATTATTGGGCAGACACAGGTTAGAGACTATTGCAGATAGACGGTTTGCACATTGGCTTAAATATGCACAACTTCAGCATTTCCTACAAACATCACCCCACAGGAAGGAGTTTCTCCGCTCATTGACTCCTTTTGAAAGATTATGTGACAGAGAGACGACAGTCCAGAGTCCCTTATCTTTATCTCGCCGACTTCTATTAGAACCTCAAAACACTATATTACCAAACTTCACAATAAGATGGGCACACGACCTTCACACTGATATTGACATTGAAGCCTGGTGTACTATATTTCAAAGAATGAAAAAATCCTCTACCTCCCCACAAATACTTGAAATTAATTATAAGCTTTTATCTCGTTGGTACCTAACCCCGACCAGATTCAACACTATATACCCCGACTTTTCACGAATGTGCTGGAGAGGCTGTGGCGATCAGGGAAGCCTACTACATATGTGGTGGGATTGCCCCATAATAAAAAGATTATGGAAGGAAGTGGAGGCTTAGTGGGAAATACATTTCGGTTAACATACAGAATAGCACTACTAAATGACACCACTCACATCACATGTAAGTTGAGATCCCTTATAGTACAAATAGGGCTGAACGGGGCTCGATCCTTAATAGCTAGGGCATGGAAGACATCCTTTTCCCCAACTAAGAAGATGTGGATTGAAAGAACAACTGAACTCATATGCTTAGAGGAGTATGGGTTTTTAAAACGGAACAAGCTCTCCTTCTTTTTGGATGCTAAATTCCTGTGGGAAAATATACATTTGCCACCTTAACATACAACACAAGAATAAGACTCCCACAGGTATAGAGACCACTAGCAGGGATGCTATTTGTTTCCCCCCCCCACCCGGCTCGAGGACCTAGGCTGATCCAGATGAGATCCATTGACAATAGGTGAGTTAGTTTAGTAAGAGATATTAGGTAAGACTGATAGCCCTTAGAGTAATGTAACATCTATATGTGACATGTATTAACTATGGAACACTGAGTTAGTTTGTAGATTAGTAGTTCAATTGGTTTTGTAATTTTCGCTGAACAGTAATAATCAGACATAAGTGCAGACAAATATAATGTATAACGACTGTTTGATATCTTATGCAAAATGAAAACATAATAAATAAATAAAAAAATATATCAGTTTATATTTAAATATAATAATATATGCAAGAACATATCTACAGAATTCAAACTAGACCTATGCTTAGGGCAGCAATACGTATTACTTATATTTATGAAGTGGTAAATATAATTATATTAAAAAATAGCATTTGATTATTGTTAAAAATATGGATAAATAATAAGTGTATCTTTATTTTTCTTGAGAGGTGATCACAGGTAACGAGCACGGACGTTAAATGTAAATTCTATTGCGTAAGGTCGGGTTACGCTAGCAACTAATTGATTTTCAAGAAAATTCGACGTCAGATGGAAGCATTAACACAATGTTAACTTACAGCTACATGAAAAGAGCGACTGCACGCAATGCGCAAAATATTTCAATGGAAACATGGTACTAAAATGGAGCCGTAAATTACTTTTAGCTGTCGGCCACTTCGGTAGCTTACGGCTCCATTTTTATCGACTCAATGGAAGCGAGCCCTATGACACTGTTGCTTCCTCCGTTCTCTGCTTTTGTAGGATCACCACTGCTACTGGTGCTCCTCTTTCCTCTGCCCTGATGGCCATCACTGATACTGCTGCAGATACCGATTGAGGTTCCTGTATTTCTGTCAGATCTTTTCTCACCCGTATATTCAACACATTACTGTCAATGCATGTCCCCATAGGAATGTCAATGCATGTCCCCAGGTTGGCTTGCGGTACCTGTAATTCCTTTTGCCTCATTTGCCCCACACCTACTTCACTCACTACCACAGGGCTTTAATTATCAGCACCCCCTCTCCCTTTTTACCTGCGTTCCGCCATTAGCATATACATATTGCTCGCCCTTTTTTGTGGCCTGCCAACCTTGCCTGCACTTTTATCATATACCTCAATTCATCCTGGCTCCCTATACCTATCGTGCCTATACCTATCATATCTATCTTCATCACCTTCCCACACAAAACCTTGTCTCATCTCCCTCCATTCCTCACTAAACATGGGACCTGGTCCACCAGGACCACAGCGCTCCCTATCCGCCCACTGCTGGTTCCATCTGTCCTGCCCTGCTGTGGCCTCCAATCCTGCTAATAGACCTCCCCTCACACCTATACATGTACCCACCTGGCGGGCCTCTGCTTCACCCATCACGCTCCCAATATGGCGGCCCCATGCGTTGTCACGCTCATGTGACGCATGCTGCCTACGTGCATGCGCAGAACTGCTGAATTTACTACGCTCCTGAAAAAGAACATCATCCACTCTTGACTCTGATAAAGAAGGCCTGCTGCGGCCCCTTCCATCAGCCATGTTGGACCCACTACTCCCCACTAACTGAAACTCCTGTGGCCCCACTTCCCCCCTTGGCCTAACAGAAGGTCCTGGCTAGGAGAACTGGGCCTAGATCTAAATATCTCTGGAGCCCCTATGCTGCTCCAAGAGATGCTCGATTCCAAATCAATCTCTATATCCCCCTCCACAACCAAAGTGTTACCTGTTGCTTGGCCCTCACTACCAGGGATTCCCACCAATGGCCCACTACTTACCAATGACAACTCTAAGGGGTCAATTTATCAAGCTCCGTATGGAGCTTGATGCCTCGTGTCTGAAGACCACTGCTAAATAACCTGTCCACCTGCTCTGAGGCGGCAGACAGAAATCAACCCGATTGACACCCCCTGCTAGCAGGGGGTGGCATTGCACCAGCAGTTCACAAGAACTGCTGGTGTACTGATAAATACCGACAGCGTATGCACTTACATAAATTGACCCCTTAAGGTACACCAGCTCGGGAAGATGCATCAATACCTGGTAACTCGTTTACTGATACTCCCTACACAGGCTAAGGACCCTTCTTATAATTCTCCAGTCGCAGGAGTTTTCACTGCACTTGCAGAGCCCTGGTTTTCCACACTGTCTCTCCATCATCAAGGAAATGCATTGGTAATTTTTCTGTTCCTGGACACCATTTCAAAAACCTTTACAGCTGCTTCGATCCTTCCTGAAAAACAGAAAATACATTAGTCTGACCACTTCCTGCCCAATTCCACCATATATACCCACACAATGCAAGCCACTCCCCTTTGCCCACCTCCAGTAGGCAATAGGTATGTAATCAACATTCCTAAAGCAGTACAAACAAAAAGGTTACTCACAGCAAGCAAATTGACCCACTTTCCAGCCCAGAAGCCCATCCCTTATGCCGTTCCACTAGGATTCGCTCCCTACACTTATTGGAACATTGTTCAGTTCTAACTAAAAACCTGGTTTTACCTCACTGTTATTGGAGTTTTGCAGGAGGCCAGTCTGCTGGGTGACTGTTTTATTCCAGCCTGCGACACTTGCACCAAGAGGCGTGCTCTCTCACATGTGAGTGAATTATTATTTTGTGCACTTTATTATAAGAGTACATACATACTGGGCCATGTGGCACTTCTGTCTTTTTTCAACTTTCACAGATTACATTTACATAAGATATATGTGCAACTATATTTGGCAGGTGACACTGTGCAATTCAGAGTATGCTTGGTGTTTATTCTATAGTAAAGCTATGGGAGCCATACACGTATTTAAAGTTTAGTGGCTGCTTTGACAGAACATGCTAATTACATGTATCTTAATTGACAATACCTTAATATATACACGGTAGATTCTGTATACTCAGAACATTCTACTTACCTATAAAAATGTATTTCTAATACAGGTATCCTATTGTACATACTTTAAATCCTGTATAGACAGATTGCAAATCTCTGTGCACTTGTGTTGGGGCAAAAAATGCGCCTTTTCAGGTGTACGTTAAATAACCTTGACATTACAAGTTGGAAGTAAATGTGACTTTGAGAGCACAGTACAGTAACACTCATATTAACACTCTCTGATATACATTTTTATTAAAAAAAATATTGCACAAAAAAGTTATAAGGGCTCAAAGTTATGAGATGTCAGGTGTTAGAAAACAAATGCATCCACAATAGATATATACAGCACCTTACTTACCAATTCCTCTTCACATGTGCACAATGGGGATAGGGTTTCTGCAGTCACCCTTACACAGTAAGCACAAGTCCAATAATCCCAAAGCACTATTTAAGGTAACAAAATTTTCCTTTATTGGAACATCAGGATCCAAATCATCACAGACAGCAATGTTTTGGGTCTATTAATCCTTATGTCGTGGGATTATTGGATTTGTTTGAAGAAAAAAAATAGGCAGAATGTGCTTTTATATAGGGATCCATGGGAACACATGTATTCATATTTTTATGTCTATAAATATTTATGTATATATGTATTTCAAAACTCATATAAACACAAATATATATGTATACATTTATATACATATACATTAATGTGTTGCTGTGATCAGGGTTTCATAAGCTGTGGCTGTTAGTTTTTCATTAGTAAAACGAGGCTGCATTAAGGTCTACGGGGAAATGCAATCGCAATTAAGCGCTTTGCCCTTTTGAGCGTAAGGATACAAACGCAAAGTCGCATTCTTTTTACTTTCAACATGTAGTACGTTCACACATTAACACACACATTTGAGAAAAAAATCGAGTGTGAGTATCGTGTTGGCGGAAGCTGAAATTTGCACTTCCACTGTAATCTAGTCCAGAATGTCTTAGTTACATGTATTCTCCTTGCTAATTACATGTTTTTTTATGCAACATAGATTCTGTATTGTCAGAACATGCTAATCATATGTACTTTATTTAATAGACACATGTTCCTTTTATCCACGTTGTAGATTCGGTATAAACAGAACATGCTAATTGAATGTACGTTATTTGTTATTATATACAGTATAGATTCTGTTTCGACATAACACGCTGATTACTTGTACCTTAATTTCTAATTAAATGCTCCTTATACTATGCACTGTAGATTCTGTATTCTCAGAACATGTTTTTAACTGTACCTTATTTGCTATTACAAGTATCTCATCATGGTACATAGTATTGATTATAAAAAGAACGTACTAATAACATGTACCTTTTGTAGGGGATATAGAACTGTTTTGCCAGATCATACTAATCACTTGCACTTTAGCTGCTAATTGCATATTCCTTTATCTGCATCACAGATTCTGTATACACAGAACATGCTAATTATATGTACTTTTTAAATACATTCACAGTAGTTTCTGTATAGATAGAACTTGCTATTTACATGTACTTTATTTGCTAAATACATGTATCTTACTATACGTAGTTGCATTGTCATTTGCCGACATATATCTACAAGCTTATTAATTCTCTTTGTGTTCTTAATATATGAATCAGTTCATACTTATGCAGATTTGTTTTTCTAAAATGTATCTGATAACATGTACATCTGTACAAAAGAGTAGACTAGGGGGCCGACTTATTAAGATGCAGGCGGACATGATCCGCTGTAGGCATTTAACATTGCACAAGCATTTCTAGTAAAATGCTTGTGCAATGCCGCCCCCTGCAGATTTGCAGCCAATCAGCCGCTAGCAGGAGGTGTCAATCATCCCGATCGTATCTGATCAGGACGATTGCTTTCCGCCACCTCAAAAGTTTAGACCGCTGCTTCTTAACTTATGTTTCTGGCAAGCCTCACGGCTCACGTGGAAACTGCTGCATTCGCAGCATATTAAATCAGCCCCTCTGTCTGGCTTGGCCCAGATTTGTAAACAAAGGGTTAGAGTTTGAATTCAGTTGTGAGTGCTGTTTTTTCTCGTTTTTAAGTTAGTCCTTTATATATTTATATAACATGTCCTTTTATCTTATGCAGACCCTACTTTGATTGAATCTACTTGTCAATCATTTAAGGTAAGCTCCTCAATACAGATGTCAGTCTTCAGGATTGGATTGCTGACTGGAGCGCTAGAAGTTTGAACTTCTCTGGAGGCAAGGATTCAGGTTATGTGTCAGGTTTTCTCCGTGACTTTTATAGTTATATTCTGATTTTTATCTTGGCTGCCATATTAAATTCACCTATCTTCTCCCCTTGCTTGTAGAAAAGTGTGTAACGCTGCTCACTACTCCAGGCTCCCTCTTATGGCCAAACTGGAGAACATCATCAGAGAGAGACAGGTTGCAGTTCCAGAAAGATGATGTCATCATTCCCTATTTAACTGTTAAAACCTGTTAGCCTTTGCCCTTGCGTTGTCTATGACTTCTCGTGAGTTCCTGTGTTCCTGACTCTGTGCATAACCTGCCTTGTTTGACGTCCCTTCTGGTTCCTGAACCCTGTCTGACCTTGGCTCGTCTGACTACTCGCTTTGGTTCCTGACCCTGCTCGTCTGACTACCCGCACTGGCTTTGACTCCTGGCTCTTCATTTGGCTTTTGGACTCTTTATTATTTTTTGCTATTTTTTAATAAAGGTGTAATTAATTTAGCATTTCACGTCTCTGTCTGATTCCTGGTTCCCTGACATTATGTTCTTGTAGCTCTGAGTCTTCAGTCAGGCTTGTCCTCCTAAAGAAATAAATTATCATTATAGACAGACACACAGTCACCTGGCTATGCTAGAGGTATTCTAAATCTCTTTTAGGCAGAATAGATCAAGGATCAGCTTGTTACCAAGCAGGATTTTCCAAACATATCCAATGGTTTTCTTTGATCACTAACCTTCCAGGTACAGATTAGTTATTTTTCATTTGATTTTCTTCTAAGAATTATTTCTCAAATCAGGATTCCACTTCAGGAATCCTGATTGCTCCAGCTTGGACCTAAAGGACCTGGTATGCTGACCTGGTACAAATGTCCAGTTGCCCAGCTTGATTTTTCAAGGCTAACTTGTGCTGTGTTTTGACAGCAATTTGGGGTTATTCACCCAAGTAGACTGTGTGTACATTTTTTATATCAATCTCTAATCTTCAAGGAGTGGAAATGGAACAACTATATCTGGAGCATGGGTTTTGTCTCTCTTGCAAACTGGGAAACCAGTTGCCCAAAAATGTTTTCACAAGCTTGGAAGGTTTCTTTTGATAGGTGCTATTCTGATGGTTTTTCTTGGCATTTCTTTGAATCTGTATGATTCTTCACTTTCTTCTAGGTGGTTTTGTCCAAGGGATTGTCAGTTAGATCCTTTAAAGGCCAAATTTCGGCATTTTTTCAGGTTCTTTTGCATAAGAAATAAGCCAGATAGTCCTATACTTCCTTCATGGAATCGTACTAAGTCCTTCTGTTCTCCAAGGTCCTCCTTTGAACCTATGTTCAGCATAGTTTTTTTTATTTATTTTGGCTTGGAGGTTCTTTCCATTATGTTTATCTTAGATAGAATTGCTTAATTGTCTGCATTCCTATAATTTTCAATTTTTCTGACTGATAAGACTTTTCTTACTTGATTTTCACCAACATTGTTTATACAGAAAATTTCAATAGGAAATGTTCATTCCTCTTTGGATCCTCTTGAGAGTTAAGTATATTTCTTTAAGTTACTAAATATTCCAAACAAAGTTTAGTCTGTTTTCTATTCTGGTTTCCATACAGGCAGGAAGGCTACTGGTAGCCTTAGCTCTTGCTTCAATCAAGTGATTCTCAGATCTTCCTGGTGGCAGGGAATTCTCCTTATAAACATATATTAGCTCATTCTTCCAGTTCAGTTGCTGCTGCCTTCGCTGTCATAAATGATGCATCCTTGGAGTGGATTTGCAAAATTTCTTTTATGCACATATTCTTTAAAGATTTTTCCATTTTGATGATTTTTTTTGCTTTTGGGAATTGGCAAATAGGAACTGCCTTATTCTACCCCTCCCTTTCCTTAACATGGACTTTAAGCTTGGGTATTGAATCCCACATGTTATGGAATTCCTATGGACTTTAATCATCATACAAAAGAAAACAAAATGTATACTTACCTGATAAATTATTTTCTTTCGGATGATGAGTCCATAGGCCCCGCCCATTTCATTTTTTTGGTGGCATCTCTAACTTGCACCTCTGTAGACCCTGCTTTTGTCTTTCCTACCTGTCTGTTTCCTTTCTTTGCTTGGGCAATACATTAAACTGAGGAGAGATGGGAGGGCTTAAAGCTTGTATGTGTGTTCTTGGCTTCCTCCTAGTTGCAGGAATTATATCCCATATGTTATGGAATTCCAATGGACTAACCATCCTGAAAGAAAATAATTTATCAGGCACGCATACTTTTTTTAAAGCTATTTTATATTTTGTGAAGCCTTTTTCTAGGCACAGTAGAGCAAAATGACAAAGGTTTACAAGCTAAAAATATCTGCTTTACTGTCATGTTCACATTTTTCCAAATTGCAGTAATGGGAATGCTTGACAATTTAATTAATTACTTAATTAATGAAAATGTAACCAATAATATGACATGTAGAAATAGTAGATATACATATATTATCCGAAGTTTGCAGATGATATTTAGATAGCAACACTGCAAGAGAAAATTAAATGACAGTTAACACAGGATTTTTTCTTTTTCTTTCTTTTTTTGAAGGACCAACCATTCATCTGATGTCATGATACAATTGAAAATCACCAGTAACCTTTAAAGAAAATATGTTTTCAATAATTATGAAAGAAAGATCATGGCTTTAATAAAAGAAAAATCGCAGAAACCCCATATTTTTTTTTTTTTAGAAATCTCTGTGCTTGGTAGTTGTTTGATCCTGGAAAAGAAGCAAGTATTAGCTGAATTAAAGCAGCAAGTTAAAATATGTTGCCTCTTCTCCTATTAAAATGGGGGATAGAGGTAAATCTGAATAGGTAAATCATGCTGTTCAAAGATATAACTAGCTAAATATAAAAAATATCACTTAAAAAAATTTGATATAGGTATCAATTTTCTTTTTCTTAAAAGCTGCCCTACACAATTATTTATTTTTTATTTGTTAACTCTTGATACATAGGATTATTTTGTGGATGCATTGAGGTTTATTTATAATGATTTAATTTTATGTTGCTACTGCCCAAAGTTCTAATAGATTTCTTACTCAGGGAAAAAAAGTCTACAATGCTAGAATTTAGTTTGTTATCAAGTGATACAGGGTGGGTTGAGGCTGCTGTGATGAGAGCAGGATGTGATGTCACTAGTTTGGGGGCGGGGCTTAGGTCCGGTGTCTGTGTCGCAGTTAGTTTAGTACAATCAACCTGACTAGATGTGAATTGCTATGCTCTGTAATAAAATAGAGTTGTACCATCATTGCTGTGTCCTGCATATGTCCTGCATCTCATGACATGGTGTCAGAAGTTCTGGACTGTGCTTCTGTTCCTGATCGATTGCAATGTCAAAGTTTACCCCACCTGAGCCTTTTGACTTCTTTCAGCCTGCAGCTTGGCCCACATGGCGTCAGCGGTTTCAGCGCTTCAGGATTGCTTCCAAACTGAACAAGGAGAGTGGTGAAGTACAAGTTAATTCTCTTTTATACTCTATGGGGAAAGATGTGGAGCCAGTGTTCAATGCTTTTACTTTCCAAGAAGTGGAAGAATTTAACTTTGATATAGTTATGGATAAGCTCAGTGCCCACTTTGTGCCCAAAAGAAATGTGATTCATGAAAGAGCTTGTTTTCACAAACGTAATCAGCGTGTGGGAGAATGTCAGGTTACCTTAGTGTGGACTGTAGCTTTAAGTGGATTCACAATCACTTACCATCTTCCCCTTTAAATACTTCCCGCCCGCTAAGCTCAGTGCTTAGTATTTTGTTTTCTGCAATCAAGCAGCAAGCTACCTCTCTAAGCTAAACAGCGTTACTCGCAAATTCTATTTACTTATGTGAACTTCTGACTACAGAAAAGATCTTGTACCAAATATATAAGGATTGTTGTTTAACGATTTCTAATCTCAGCTTTATTTCCCAGCTACTGTTTCTACTCTGATTCTGCTGCACAGGGAAGGATTACAAAGTCAGCGTTTTCGGCTGCTCTCCTATACCTACAAACGGACTTGCTTTTGTGGCCACAAACAAAAGGTACAATTGTAACAGTGTTTCTTTTTTGGGACTTGTGCATAAAACTTACTTTTCATCTCAGCGGTTCTTCCCGATGTGAGTAGCGAACCGTGACGTCACTCTCCTCTCCTTGTCACTCAACTCACTCCTCAGAGGTAACACCTCCCCCCGTGACTCACGCTTCTCATCAGTGCAGTTCTACTAAGACCGCCGGATCACTGCTACACTCCCGGAACCAAGGATCTCTCTAAAGGTACATTCAAGTATTAACCATTACGCTTGCTGTTGTTTGGAAAGTTAAAGCCTACCTGTGTTTACTTAATACCTGTGACTGTACTTGCATACCAAAAGGAATTAATGAGTACGTTATAATAACAGAACACTGGGAAAACTTGTAACAACTTTTTATCTGAAAGTTAAACGACTTAATCCATATCAGTTTGCAGTTTCTCAATTACCCTCTAACAAATTCATCTCTCTTTACTTGTACAGACACTAAACTCCTTCCTTATTATTTTGGAGAGTTGAAAAATAAATTAAATCAATTAACACAACCTCCTACTATCAATACTTCTCAATAGTAATTGATTTCAAGGTTGTGTAACATATAAACTATTTGAGGTACAATTAACCAGTTGAGATCCACATTTCAACTCACTTATTTGTTTTCCACATTCTAAGGCATATCATAACATAATACTAAGCCATGTATAATGGAGCCAGGTGATTTGCCACAAATAGTTTATAACCTGTCCCAAAAAGTTGATCTAATGGGACAAGCTATAAGAGATCTACAAATTGAAAACAGAGCCTTAAAGGATATTATAAAAGATTCTATCAAGAATAAAACAGATCCAACTCCAGAACCCCAGGTGTCCCTACCCGAGCCTTTTCTTGGAGACAGAAAGACATACAGACATTTTAAGAATGCTTGTCATTTATTATACTCCTTAAAACCCTTAACTTATCCTACAGAAAGGGTTAAAGTTCTGACTACAATATCTTTTTTGAGGTCAGAACCCAGAATCTGGGCGGATCATCTGTGTGAGACAGATGATCCCCTCCTAGGATCCCTAAATAATTTCTTTGAGGCTATGGATGAATTATATCAGGATTCAGACATACAACTTACAGCAGAATACAAAATGAGGAATCTGAAACAAGGGAAAAAACCTGTAGAAGATTATATAACGGAATTTAAGTTGTATTCCTCAGATTCATCATGGAGCGCAATATCCTTGAGAAATCAATTTCGTCTTGGTTTAGCTGAGAATATCAAAGACGAATTATCAAGAGTGGAACTACCTGACACCCTAGATGTACTAATGAAACTATCCACACGGATAGATAGACGTCTCCGTGAAAGGAAAGCTGACCGGTTCAATCCGGAGGTACAACCAAGATCTAAGGCGGAGGCTTATAACCCTCAAATCGTATCACCCAGCACATCCTCAACACCTATGGAGATAGGTATATTACGTGGTCCATTGTCACCAGAAGAAAGAACTCGACGAAAAAATAACCATCTCTGCATGTACTGTGCCAGTTCCAAACACATTGTTCAGGAATGTCCTATCCTACAAAGAAACAAAAAGAGTAAGTCTGTTTATATTAATACATCAAGTATTCTAAATGACTCTCAACCTTATTGCAAATTATCTCTTGTATTACAGTGGGACCATAGGAGATTGGAGACCCGAGCTATCTTGGATTCAGGAGCCGTGGGGAATTTCATGGATATTAGTATTGTTCAGTCTAATAAAATACCCACTATTTCAAAATCAAATCCTGTCGCAGTTCAAGTTATTGATGGGTCCACTATAAAATTTGGTCCCATTACACACCACACAATCCCTCTTCTAGTAGTTGCAAGCAATGGGCATACTGAACATATATCTTTTGATGTAATACCCTCTCCTCACTTCCCCATCATCCTAGGGGTAAACTGGTTACAGTTACATAATCCTACCATAAATTGGAGGACTCTACAAATCTAGTTCGATTCCAGTTATTGTACCACTACCTGTTTACATAACCAATTTATTCTTCACTCTTCTCCACAGAATGAATCTATCCCTTTTCAGTATAAGGACTTTGAGGACGTATTCAGTAAATCAGAGGCGGAGAATTTACCACCACATCGGATATACGATTGTCCAATCCAGCTGATACCAGGGGCGTCCATACCTGTTGAACATCTATATCCAATGAGTCAGCCCAAACTCAATCATTTAAAAACGTACTTACAAGAAAACCTCGAAAAAAGGGTTTATCAGACCGTCAACCTCCCCTGCAGGGGCAGGTATGTTTTTCATCACTAACAAGGACTCCACACTCCGTCCGATAATAGATTACAGAGAACTAAACAAACAAACTGTAAAAAAATAGGTACCCCTTCCCACTGATTCCGGAGATGATTGAAAGGTTATCCTCTGCTACAATTTTCACTAAATTGGACTTAAGAGGGGCTTATAACCTCATCCGTATCAAAGAATGACATGAATGGCTCACTGCCTTCAGGACACGGTACGGATTATTTGAGTACTTGGTAATGCCCTTTGGGTTGACCAATGCACCCGCCACATTCCAGCATTTCATTAATGACATCTTCAGAGATTTGCTGGATGTGTGCGTGGTTATTTATCTCGATGATATACTCATATACTCCGAAACATTGGAGGACCACGTTAAACATGATAAAAGAGATAAAAGATGCAGAAAATGCAACAAAATAGGCCATTTTGAAGTGGTGTGTAAAACTGAATACATTAAGGAGATGCAGGTGGACAGTGACCAGGAGGGTCAGGAAGTGTCTTTTGTGGGGTCCGTTGTGGAACGGACAAGCTCAGAGGAAGATTGGAAAGTTACTTTTACTGTAGTTGATTTTAAGATTGACACAGGAGCAGATATCACTGTGATGTCTTTTGCTGAATTTATGAAACTGCCTCGACAGCCCCAGCTGGCGAAGATTACTACAAATGTCCATAGTCCTGGTGGCCGCATTGATTGTGTGGGGAAATTTCTTGCCAGCTGTGAGTACAAGCAAGGAAGTTCACCATGTGGGTGCATGTGATCCGAGGTCAGTGTGTTAACAGTTTATTGAGCAGAAAAGCAGCCTGTGACTTGGGCCTCGTGGCCAGAGTGAATGAGATTTCCTAAGAGATGTTTGGCGAGTTGGGCCTACTGAACTGCAAACCTGTCCATATAGCACTTAAAAGTGACGCAGTCCCATACAGTATTTCTACCCCTCGTAGAATTCCGTTCCCGCTCATGCCTCAAGTGGAGAAAGAGCTTATGCGCATGAAGTCTATGGGGGTTATTGAAGAGGTTGTTGAAGCGATTGATTGGTGTGCCCCCATTGTTCCAGTTGCAAAGAAAAACGGAAAGGTGCGCATCTGTGTGGACCTGAAAAGGTTGAATGAAGCAGTGAAGAGAGAGAGATTTGTGCTGCCGACATTAGAAGATATAGCTCCAAAGTTGGCTGGGGCGAAGTTCTTTTCCACATTAGACGCTTCTAGCGGCTTTTGGCAGATCCCCCTGGATCCAAAGTGCCGCAAACTGACTACCTTTATCACACCGGTAGGTCGGTTCTGCTTCTGCAGACTCCCCTTTGGGATATCCTCCGCTCCTGAAATTTTTCAAAGGGAAATGAGTTCTCTCCTGAGTGACCACGTGGGTACAGCGGTCGTCATGGACGACATTCTAGTGTATGGGTCTACAGTGGAGGAGCATGATCAGCCGATGCACACGGTGCTACCGGGCTCATGATCAGAGTGCTATATGCCTGGCCAGAGATAAAAGATGCAGAAAATGCAACAAAATAGGCCATTTTGAAGTGGTGTGTAAAACTGAATACATTAAGGAGATGCAGGTGGACAGTGACCAGGAGGGTCAGGAAGTGTCTTTTGTGGGGTCCGTTGTGGAACGGACAAGCTCAGAGGAAGATTGGAAAGTTACTTTTACTGTAATGGGAGCCAAAGTTGATTTTAAGATTGACACAGGAGCAGATATCACTGTGATGTCTTTTGCTGAATTTATGAAACTGCCTCGACAGCCCCAGCTGGCAAAGGTTACTACAAATGTCCATAGTCCTGGTGGCCGCATTGATGGTGTGGGGAAATTTCTTGCCAGCTGTGAGTACAAGCAAGGAAGATCACCATGTGGGTGCATGTGATCCGAGGTCAGTGTGTTAACAGTTTATTGAGCAGAAAAGCAGCCTGTGACTTGGGCCTCGTGGCCAGAGTGAATGAGATTTCCGAAGAGATGTTTGGCGAATTGGGCCTACTGAACTGCAAACCTGTCCGTATAGCACTTAAAAGTGACGCAGTCCCATACAGTATTTCTACCCCTCGTAGAATTCCGTTCCCGCTCATGCCTCAAGTGGAGAAAGAGCTTATGCGCATGAAGTCTATGGGGGTTATTGAAGAGGTTGTTGAAGCGACTGATTGGTGTGCCCCCATTGTTCCAGTTGCAAAGAAAAACGGAAAGGTGCGCATCTGTGTGGACCTGAAAAGGTTGAATGAAGCAGTGAAGAGAGAGAGATTTGTGCTGCCGACATTAGAAGATATAGCTCCAAAGTTGGCTGGGGCGAAGTTCTTTTCCACATTAGACGCTTCTAGCGGCTTTTGGCAGATCCCCCTGGATCCAAAGTGCCGCAAACTGACTACCTTTATCACACCGGTAGGTCGGTTCTGCTTCTGCAGACTCCCCTTTGGGATATCCTCCGCTCCTGAAATTTTTCAAAGGGAAATGAGTTCTCTCCTGAGTGACTACGTGGGTACAGCGGTCGTCATGGACGACATTCTAGTGTATGGGTCTACAGTGGAGGAGCATGATCAGCGTTTAAGTTGTGTGCTACAGGCTATCAAAGAGTCTGGGCTGAAGCTGAATAAAGAAAAATGTCATTTTAGGAAAACTGAATTATGCTACTTTGGGCATATCATCAACGGGGATGGCATCAAGCCAGACCCGAGAAAATTTTGTGCTATTGAACAGATGAAAAGCCCTTCTGATGTACATGAGCTGAGACAGATATTGGGCCTTGTAAATTACGTGGGCAAGTTTCTTCCAGATTTATCAACAGTTTTACACCCTGTCACAGAGTTGCTTAAGAAAGATGTTGCCTGGGTCTGGGGACCTTCACAAGAAAAAGCTTTTCTGCATGCCAAGTCCCTGCTGGGGTCTGCCCCAGTGCTGGGGTTCTACGACCCTTCAAAAAAGACTGTGGTTAGTGCCGATGCAAGCAGTTATGGGTTGGGGGCTGCACTCCTGCAGCTGAATGACAACAAACTACAGCCCATCGCCTACTGTTCCCGCACACTGACGGCTGCGGAGTCAAAATACGCTCAAATTGAGAAAGAGTGCCTGGCTGCAGTTTGGGCCTGTGAGCGCTTTTAGCGTTATCTAGTGGGTTTGGAGAAATTTAGTCTGGAAACTGACCACAAACCGCTAGTCCCTCTAATCAATTCTTATGACATTGACAAAACACCCTTGAGATGCCAGAGACTTTTAATGAGACTGCTCAGGTTCAATGTTCAGGCAGTGCATGTGCCGGGGAAACAACTGGTTGTGGCTGATACACTATCCAGGCTCCCGCTGGCTGCTGCTGAAGAATCCTCCACAGAATCGGATGTGAAAGTGTATGTTGATTCGGTTCTGGCCTCTAAGTCCATTTCTTCAAGGAAACTGGAAGAGATAAAGAAAGAGACATATTTGGACACAGATCTGCAAGAAGTTATAAAGTACATAAAAGAAGGCTGGCCCGAGAGCCGGGCAGCCTGGATGTCTTTAAGTGCTTACCAGCCAGAGAGGTCGCAGCTCACGGAGCTGGAGGGGTTGGTGCTGTTCCAAGACTGCATTGTAATTCCTGTCAGCATGAGGAAGGAGATGTTAAACAGGATTCACGATGGCCACTTAAAAACGAATATGTGTGATATATAATCACTAGAGGGCACTAAAGTGCAATTAGAAGGAAATATCTCTGGTTAGCGGAGCCCGTATGAATATGGGCTCCAAACAAATTCAAATGAAAAACCTTTTACAAAAAAATTATAAATAACAATCAAATATATATAAAACTACAGCAGCACCTCTCAACACATATACTATACAAGTAAAGTGAATCAGAATCCTAAAACAAGTGCAAGAAACACCAGAGGGCGCTAATGTGACTAAAAATTGTGTACACCAGATATAAAACTCTTATAAAACAAATGAACAATTAATTATTAAAATGGATAATGGCACCTCATTAAAACAAATGTCCCAGTTTAAAAGTCCACTATAAAATGTATAGTCTTATGATTTGACCAAAAAGTTCAAGATTTTCTTCAACTGTCAGCAGTGGACTCTCCCTACTGCAGAATCAGAATCCTTCTTTTTCCAGATCGAAGCCAATACTTTTGCAGAGCACACCAGTGTGCTTGTGGAAACGGACTGGTTATCAGAGCAAACCAGCTTGCTCTCTCCAGTATGCTCTCTCCTCGCAGGTGTGGATAAAGACAGATCCACTGGCTCCTCACAGCAAATCAGGATACTAAGACTTCACTTAGCAGCGGCTTGGTAATGAGAACCTCACTTGTCAAGGAATGGCAGACAATGATCATAAAAAAACAAGTCTTTAATCATTAGTAAAACCAAAATCCTTACAATACAAGTAGGTGGACAATGTGTAACAATAAAATTTGCTACGCGTTTCTCGGCTCACTTGGCCGTTTCCTCAGGCATAATACAAACACATTTTTAGCCCGGCTATATAGTGCCGCTCATTACCAAACCAAAACTGTACCCTCCCCCTTCCTTTGCTAAGGGGTGTGTGTAGGCTATCCAATCAGTGAATATCATTTTCAAACCCACAAGTTGTTATCATATAACCACCAACTCTCACTTGGTATACAAATAAAATAATGTATCCATAATGTCCCTACATAAGCCAAATCAAGTATTAAAACATTTTTAAAAACATATTATAGTTTGAAGAAACACTTGTTGCAATCGCTATTCCACCTGCTGTCATACAGCCAGTCTATGTTTTAATCAGCGTGTAGTTACTCTCCTCTATGCGATTATTAGAGCAGGGGTTTGAATTAGACTTTTGTTTACAGGCATGATGGTTCATATTAAAAAACACTAAAATCGGATTGTCGACCCTAATATGTCTCAGCAATATAAACATATTTCACCTCCAAAGCACAACCAGACCAACGATTGAACCAATACTTTTGGTATAGTTTATATGTAAGCTTGACTAAACGTATAATGGAGTGTATAGACCTACCAATTTGTTTTGTAAGTGTTTAGTGTACCAATTCATAATATAATTTATATAGCAATAAATTTGCCAGTATAATTTGCACTGACCAGTGAATTTGTGTGATATTGATATATTAGATGCACCGAATTCTAAGTGACAAGAGTTCGTATAACAATAAATTTGCCAGTGCAATTTTCACTAACTGGCAAATTTGTGTGATATTGATATATTAGGTGCACCGAATTCTAAGTTACAAGAATTCGTATAATAATATGTGTAATAAGTATTTTTGTGCAATATAATATATAAACTAAGCATACAAATACTCTTGGTTATTTAAATCTATATAGAAAGAATATAAAAATTCCCTCAAATCTATCTATCATCTGTGATAAGATTGTAATAATATGTGGTGATAATATGATGTGAGAATATAATAATAATAACGTGCATTAGTGTACTAACAATAGATGTGTCCCTTTATTTATGTACTGATTATATAATGCATCTGATCTGATGCAGGTGTGTGCTGTAACTTATATGTGTTGGATGAATGTATTGATAATATATATTATTTTTATTCAGGGATTAATCATATGTACCCATTGTGGACCTTGTGATATATATCTCTAACTATGTGAACGACAGCTCTATATTTCTCAATATGTGCTCCTAAATTTATCTGTTTATGTGCAACATAGATCTAATAATATAATCTTAAACTTCACTAAACAATGCCGAAATGAGAACTATATATAATCTCGTGTGTGATAAAATAATTGCGGGAACCCAAAACGATATACTGGATGTCTATAAGGACATCAAAAAAATAGTATTTTGGTGTACATTACTACACTAACAATCGTCTCCTAACTTGACTATTGATATTGGCCTGTCTATAATCAACACCCATATGATGTATTTGCTCTCAAAAGGCTGCAGAGTCTATCACTTCATTAAGTCCCTCAGGAAACAGGGAACCAAATTTATGGATCCAATAGGTCTCTCTTTGACGTAGCTTATTGAATCTGTTGTATCTATTGGAACAAGGTATTGTTTCCAAAGGTGTGATTCTAAAACTACAGGGTTCCCCATTGTGTTCTTGAATATAGTGTCTAGATACACTGTGTTTATCTGACTTCTTTCTAACATTTCTGTGATGTTCACTCCATCTGGTCCGTATATTACGTGTGGTGCGCCCCAGGTATTGTACCCCACAAATGCAAGATAACACGTAAATTACAAATCTGGAACTGCAGTTGAGATGTTCTTTAATTTGAAATGTTTCCCCAATTGTATGGGCTTTTATACTTCTAGCACCATGAGTTATAGAATGGCACATGTGGCATCTAGATTTTCCACACTTATATGTGACCCTGTTGTTAGTACCAGTACTACCCGTGTTCCTAATGGCTTTTTTTGAAATTACCACCTTACTGGGGGCCAGAGATTGTTTTAAATTTGGAGCTCTTCTAAAAACTATATTGGGTTGGATACTTAGATTTCTCTTTAATATGGGGTCCCTCAGTAAAATTGGCCAATGTTTCTGTATTGTCTTCCTAATCATCTTATGGTTAGAATTGAATTGGGTAACGAACAAAGGTTGTTCTATACCATTGGAGGGTTTTTTTCGATTATTTTTCTGTATACTCTTCTTTTGAGGATCTAATATAGTGGATCTATCTATCCTACATGCTTTAGTGTATCCCTTATTTATTATTTCAGAGGGGTACCGTTTTTCTTTAAATCGTTCTATTAAAATTTGGGATTGTTCATGAAATTTATCATCTGAGCTGCAATTTCTTTTAATACGACAAAATTGACTGAATGGAATATTGTTTTTCCATTGTACATAGTGATTGCTGTTGTAATGTAAAAAATTATTGCAATCAACTGTTTTGAAATAAGTGCTAGTGCAAACATTATAGTCCTTATCCCAAGTCAAGGTCAAATCCAAATATTCAATAGTATCTGGCTGTACATTGGAGGTGAACTGAATGCCCATCTCATTATCATTCAGATATGCAGTAAACAGTTGTGCCTCTTCTACAGTCCCCTTAAAAACAAATAAAAGATCATCAATGTAGCGGCCATAGAACACCAGGCTGCCCCACCAATTGGATGTATAAATATATTTCTCCTCATAACAACCCATGAATAGATTTGCGAAACTTGGGGCAAACCTGGTGCCCATGGCCGTACCTTTGATTTGGAGATAAAACTCATCTAAAAATTTAAAATAATTGTGTTTCAAAATAAAATTGATTAATTCCAACAAGTATTCCTTCTGTGTGTCTGGCATAAACACATCATCCTCCAAATAATGTTTAACCGTAGACAACCCCAATTCATGGGATATATTTGAATAAAGGGCACTGACATCTGCCGTAACCCAAATCACATCTTTATTACATTTGATTTGTTTGAGTTTATGTATCAAATCAATTGTATCCCGTATAAAGGATGGAAGATTCTGAACATATCTTTGCAGGTAACTATCTATATACTCCGACAGTTTATCAGTCAAACTATTAATGCCTGCAATAATAGGCCTCCCTGGGGGCCGTACAGGATCTTTGTGCACCTTTGGGAGATGGTAGTAGTAGGGGACTTAAGGGTGGATGGGAGTAAGATATCTCCTCTCCTTTGAATTTAGAATCCCCTCGCTGCTACCAAATTCCAAAATTTGCACAAGTTTTTTCAAAAATACCTTTGTTGGATCTGTGTCTAATTTCCTATAGTACTCACTATTGTGAATAATTTTTCTTGCTTCACTGACATAGTCTTGGAGGACTATACCGCCCCCCTTATCTGCCTGCCTTATGACCAAAGATGGATTCTGGGCTAGCGAATTGAGGGCTCTTTCTTCATTAGGCCAAAGTTTTTTATAGCCTTTGGGGTATTTAGGTATTTTACCCAAGTCCTCCATAACTAACTGCTGAAATAAATCTATATATGTTACATCATCCTTGGGGGGATTGAAATTAGAAGGAGGTGCTAGAGGGGTATGAATAAATCCCTCAAATAATTCTTCTATTAACAACTCAGGTTCTACATATAGCGTTTGTGTGCGACTATCCATAGTGTCAGTGAGAATCGGAGTACCCATAATATCTTTCTTCTTAAGTGTCTTAAGGGCAAAATACCTTTGTAGGGCTAGTTTCCTGGTGTATTTGTTTATATCCACAAACAAATCGAATAATTTGTGTGGATTTGGAGGACAGAAGGATAAGCCTCTCCCCAGTATTCTAATTTGATCGTCAGATAGTATGTGGGAGGATAAATTAAATATTCCCTTCTTTAGTTTCTGTAATTGCTCTTTTTTTGTGGAGTGCCCTCTCCCTCGTCTTCCCCGCTTGGAAAAGGTCTTTTCTTTATTTGTTGTTGTTGCTGATGTATTGTTTTTGGGGGGCCTATATTCCTTCTCCACAAGGGGGCCATATTGCGTACCCCTAAAAAATCTGCATTAGATGTGGAAGGTGTTTCTGTTCTCTGTTGGTTACTATTCCCCATAGTATTCATATCTTGTGGGATATTAGGATTGGGTCTCCCAAAGTTCTCTCTATTTGTGTTGTCCTGGAGAGACTCAAACCTATTATGTAGTGGTATATAATTGGGATTTGGATACTCCTGATTGTCATATAAGTGTGGCTTATATGTATGATGTTGATAACTATATTGATGTTGATTATTCTTCCTATAATTCCCATTTTGTGAATTTCTATTATGGTAATCCTCTTTCGAACCATAATGACTTTGTTGTTGTGTCGGTGTATTTACATAAAAATTGGGGGATGGATTTCTATTTTTATTCTGATTTTTATTCCTATTATGCTGTACCAGCGTCCACCCATTGCTACTATCCCTCTTCTCAGGTGCTTTTTTATTATAGGAATATACAATGCCTTCAGCATAATCCTCCTCATCCCTTTTAAATTTACCATTTTTAACTCTGATGATTTCATTTTGATAATCGTCTACCGTCTTTATGGTCTCTGTGTTCAATCTATGATATTCAGAATGCTCCTGCATAGGCTCTAGTTCTTTTTGCACTACATCAATTTCTATAGCTAGAGCGTCTACTAATTTTTGTCTATGGTCAATAAGTAAGTCGATCAAATTGAAGGAAGATTCATCAAGGATCTCATACCATTTTTTAGTTAATTCTGGATCGTTTTTAAATGAACAATGTTTGAAAATTCTCAACCCCCTTGGGATCTGCCTTTTCTCTTTATATTTTTTAAGGCAATCCAGGCCACTTAGGCATTACAAAGTGCAGAGAAAGGGCAGCTACTGCTGTGTGGTGGCCTAGGATCAGCTCCGACATTGCAAATCATGTGTCTAAATGTGCCTTTTGCCAGGAACGCCGGCCTACTCAGAGAAGGGAGCCCTTGATGTCTACTCCGCTGCCTGCGGGGCCGTGGCAGAAAATAGCTGCTGATTTGTGTGAACTGCACGGGAAAAAGTTTCTTGTTGTGATCGACTACATTGCACCCCTGAATGATATCACAAGTCAGGCCGTTATCATTCGCCTGAAGAGCTTGTTCGTCCGCTGGGGCATTCCAATGAAGCTAGTGAGTGATAATGGTATGCAGTTCGCTTCTACAGAGTTCAGTGCTTTCAGTAGGGAGTATGATTTTGTACATTCCACGCCAAGTCCACATTATCTGCAGGCCAACGGAATGGCTGAAAGGGCAGTTCAAACAACAAAATTCATTCTAAAGCAATCTGAGCCGTACCTAGCCCTCTTGTCATACAGGGCGACGCCCATTCAAGCCACCAGGTTTAGCCCGGCACAGCTGATGCTAGGACACCAGATTCGCACCACTTTACCCTCAGTGGGTGTCTTCAAGCCACCTGGCCCTGTTCCTCGGGACGAAGTCCTTAGGAGGGATGAAGAGGCCAAAAAGGGTTATCGTTTCTTCTACGACAGGAGACATTCTGTCAGGCCTTTACAGGAACTGAAAGCGGGCCAAAGTGTCAGAATTAAACTGGATGATGAGAAGAAATGGAAGACGCCTGCTACGGTAGTGGGCCGCTCTCCAGAACCAAGGTCTTACACAGTCCTTACGGAGGGAGGGACGGTTACACGCCGTAACCGAAGACATCTTCAGCCTGTACCTTAGAGTCTGGAACCGGATACCTCAGTACCACCGCCGGTGGGATCCCCTGTTCAAAGAGAGGTGCCTTCCCCTCAGCAAGATCACAGCGGGGATATATCTTTGCCTCCAGCAGACTCTAATTCACCATCTTCTGTATCAGAGGACAGTTCATGCAAAGTTACATCAAGCGGAAGAGTGGTGAAACTTCCGGCCCGATATAGGGACTGAATTTAGCTAGAACAGTGACTGGAAGTATGGGCAGAATAATCCCATGGTCACTGTGGACTAGGGTAGTCTACCCCGATGTCCAAGTCAGGATGTAATTTATTTGTTTATGTTTTCTAATCTATTTGTTTATATAATGTTCGAAAAAATGTTGTTGTATACTCTGTTCGTATACCTCGTTATTTGTTATATGCAAATGTATGCTTCGCCTTTGAAAAAGGGGAAGATGTGATGAGAGCAGGATGTGATGTCACTAGTTTGGGGGCGGGGCTTAGGTCCGGTGTCTGTGTCGCAGTTAGTTTAGTACAATCAACCTGACTAGATGTGAATTGCTATGCTCTGTAATAAAATAGAGTTGTACCATCATTGCTGTGTCCTGCATATGTCCTGCATCTCATGACAGCTGCATTAGCAGGTCAGTTTAGATTTGGACTATCTGAAGAGATTAAGGATGAATTAGGCTGTATTGGTTCTCTGACTCATTTGATAAAACTAGTTATACAAATTGACCTCAGAAGTAGGGAAAGAAAGAGTGAGAAGTGAGTCTAGCAGACTTTGTTAAAGGAAACCTCTCTTGAAAGATTTTCTGTTTCTAGTGAACCTAAGTCTGAGGTTACATTTTCTATAGAGCCTTTTGAATCAGAATGTGAACCTATGCAAATAGGGTTATTAAAAGGATTGTTACCCCCAGAAGAACGGCAATGCCGTTTCCTGTCTAAGCTTTGTTTATATTGTGGTAATGTGGGACATTTGGCAAGAATTGCCCTGTTTTGTTGAAAAGGAGACCCTAGCAAATATTCTAGTATTTCTTTAGCACTATATTTTTCTGCAGCAGTAAAAAATGTATCTATTACTTTTGTTTTTTGTTGGGCTTAAAGACAGATTGAACTCAAGGGTATCATTGATTCTGGTGCTAGTGGTTGTTTTCTAGATTAATCCCTTGCTGAGCAGTTGTTTTTACCTCTAAAGGCAAAGGAATATCTAACCATGGTGCTTGTGGAGGATGGTAGTCCCATTAGTTCTGGCCCTATTATGTTTGAGAACTGCACCCTTGAAAGGTGTATTGGAGATTTTCATGTGGAAAAAAAATAATCAAAGTCAAATCTTCATCATTTTGGGGTTCCCTTGGCTTAACTCTAGTGAAAATTGGGAGTCAAGACCAGTCGTGTTCTCTTTTTCTTTTTGTGAACAGAAGTGTCTAATTCTAAAAAAAAATTTTTTTAAAATTGTACTAGCAATTTTGAAACTGAGTCTGTTCTTCCTTCCAATTTTATTGCTGTTTTGGATGAATTGTGTAGTGGCTTTTTCCCCACTTACTACCTGACCAACACAGTCTCCAAGTACAGCCCTCCTCTGCCCCCACCTTTTACAGATTGCGTCTCCTCACCCATCTCTTCCCTCTTCTCAACCTCATCTGTTATCGTGTTCTCCCTCACATCATGTTCACTTTCCTTGCCACAGATCATCCTATGCCTCCCTTCAGAGCCCCTTTATTGCTCCTACACACCTCAGCAGATGCAATATATTTCTGTGATTCAGAATCAGATCCCATCATCTCCCCCCCCCCCCCCATGGGTCTTCTCAAAACTCACTGTTTCCCAAATTTAGGTCTCAGGTACAGACTCATTTGTTCATGTGTCAGTTAATGATTTAGATGAATACAAGGTCCAAAAGATTTTAAACTATCATATTTCCATGGACCGTCTGGAGTATCTTGTCTGGAAAAAAAGGTTATGGTCCTGAGGATATGTCATGGGATCCTCAAAGTGGCATTCATGTTCCTCATTTGGTGACTTCTTTTCATAGGACTCATCCTTCCAGATCATATAGGCACATGAGGTTGGGCTTGGGGGGGGGGGGGTGCTCTGTCATAACAGGGATTTGTCTAAGAGAGAGCAAGACTTAATGCCTGAACCTTTGAAGTCCATATCTGCTCATACAGCAAGTGATTGTCCAAAGATAAGCAAACTACTCTATTCAAAAGTAGAATATTAGTTTGGAAAATTGGGAAATCAGAGAGGGGCAAAGTAGATAGCCCAAGGGCAGGACCTACCATTGGCACAGCAGGTGCAGTGCTGGGGGGGGGCAAGGCAGCCAGTCTATACACAGGCATGTGCAGAATGTGTACAATCCTAATGCAGGTGAGCATTTTATTAGTGCATTTTGCACAACCATCTATCTATCCTCCAAATCATTATACAGAGCAGCATGTATACAATTATTGTTGCCTACTATTGAGTAATATTTGGGGGGCCCAAAAATGTGCACCAGGGCTCTGAAAGGGATTAAAGTATGTTCTGATAAAAAAAACTCAAACTGCAAGCATTCCATAATTTAGGAGGATGAGACTTTTGAAGAGCCACAAGGCCACTCAGAGAAAGCAAATGCTTGTGTTTATCCCAGTATTTATTTCAGTGTATTTCACAGCTAACAAGTATGGACGACATTCATTGAGGAGGGTTCCAGTGAGATAAGATCCTTTACATCTATGACAGCAGGAAGAAATGCAGACTCTAGCTCCCTACATCTGCAGGGAGTTTAAATTATTTAGGGCTAGAATACAAGTGGTGCGCTATTGTTGCAAATATCACAACCTCGCTAACTATCATGCATATTACAAGTTGAAAGTAAACACGTAATAAAAAATTTGCGCTCAACAGATTAGCGCACCTGAAGACCTAGGAGTAGATTTATCATACCCCGCACGGACATGATTCGCTATAGTGAATCATGTCCGCCCTGCATCGCTAAATGCCGACAGCATATGCTGTCGGCATTTAACATTGCACAAAAACAGTTCTGGTGAACTGCTTGTGCAATGCCGTCCCCTGCAGATTTGCTAGCAGGGGGTATCAATCAACCTGATCATATACGATTGGGCGGATTGCAGTCAACAGTCTCAGAGGCGGTGGACGAGTTAAGGAGCAGTGGTCTTAACCTGAAGGCTCTCGCGGAAACAGCTATTTATAGGGCCATTCGGCCCTTAATAAATTGGACCCCTAGTGTTAAGTTTAAGGGCTAAAAAAAAGGTTGCACCAAACACAACATAGATACATTAAAATAAACTACTACACTCATATATACATTTTCTGATTAAAATATTTCATATAAATATTAATATTATTTTTAAGGGTTAAAGGTATATGACAAGGTATGTGTATGTATATGTATGTATATATATATATATATATATATATATATATATGTACATATATATATATAAATATGTGTATGTCTGTATATACTTATAGTCATAATAGTGGAGTCCCTGGTTAAATCCGTTATCTCATGAACTGAGTGTTGTAGAGATCATAATATACGGATTACTTAGTCCCAAAACAGTTCTTATGATATGCTTAGTATTACAGTCTGGGACAAAAAGTAATAGGTGGTATTCAGGTGTCCATTAGCCTTCCCCCCTAAAAATACCTCCGCTTCTGCACTTAAGTATGGCGCTCAGAGGAGTAACGGAAAGTTCCGATACCTGTAAGGTAAGTGATCCTCACCGGTGCCGCTTTCACTTTTCCCGAAGTGATGAGTAGTATGTAGAATGCGTGGACTTGTGCCGAACTTCTGTTCCCTCTAAAGCAGGTCCAGTTGGAGCGCCCTGTCGTCAGCAAGCGGTGAGTGTGTTCCCGGTCAAACGCTTTCTGGTGCGTCACCAGCGAAGCTTGTTGATGATAGGCTATTGGAAGGAGGAAGGGGGGAGGAGGCCTCTCATAGAGGGTAGTGTTCCAGTGATAGATCCAGCAGACAAAAACGGTATTCCCAACCGTTGTCATGCACAATAAAGGAGCAAAAAGTAAGTCACGCTGGAGCAAAAAGAGTCTATAAACAAAGAAAGTTTATTAAGACAATTCCAAGCCAAGTAAGGCTAAGGGTCACAGTCAGTGTTGCCTGACGTGTTTTGCGCATGTGCACATGCGCTTCATCGGAGGTGATAAATGCAGCGAGCGTATGCTGACTATACCGGATCATGTCTGCTCGCACAATCATAAATATGTCCCACAGAGTTGAATATTTTTTACAATTTACATAAACTTTGATTTTTACCACCCTATCATAGGTTAATTTATTATGAAATTTTTAGTCACAAACACCTGCAATGTGGACAAAAAATGCTTATTTAAGCATTTTCTGTTACACACGTGATCTGTGTTTTTTCTGTTAACATCCTTCACCCAAGGAGTTAAGCGCGTATAAAAACCATGTGTCGTTATCTGGGGGGGGGGGGGGGGGGGGGTTGCTTTTGTGGCTCATTGTCACCAAGCCCCATGAACAAGGAATTGAAGAGGCAGCTCCATAGGACTAAAGGGAGCTGGATAGGGGTAATTATTTAACCACTCTCAGCTACCTTAAGTCCTAGAAACCCCCAAGACCCACCTGCTCTTTCAAGTGGACGAGGTATAAAGTTAAAGCGCCAACATGTATAAAAATAAAATAAACAATACCCACACTATTTGCAGGTTGGGGGGCTCTGGCACTTATAACAGCTCATCAAAAAGGCCTAGAGACCCCCTCACCAATTGGTTTAACTCCTAGAAGCACCTCTTTAAAAATGTAGCCCCTATACAGGTTTTTTATAGTCAAGTGATCACTGTGATATTAATGATCACCTAGAATGTATAAATTTGTATCTGAGTAGAGGCTCATGTGGGGCCCCTATGTGCACATCATTACATACATATACCCAAAGGGCCTTTTTTATATGTAGATAACCCCTTCTTCTTTTTACAACAGAGCTAAGAAAAAAATAAGCACACACACTATTTTTTACGTGTCATGATATATATACATAAAATAATTGTACACTATGAATCTGCAGTGTCTGATAAAAAACACAAATAGTTTGTTGTTCAATGAGAATAGGCCTACAGTAGGGCTTAATGTGAGCAGCATCTAAATACTCAAAAACAGCTCAGCATAAAGTTGGGAATGGCTCAACAGTTAAAGGGTTAAGGGATACTTTGTACACTGCAATTTACTGAGTGAAAGTTCCTTTTGTTTTATTTTTTTAAATATATTTTAACAACATATTTTAACAACATATTTTAACATATATGAAAACCTACATACATGGCTAACATAAGGAAAAGCAGTAGTTACATACTGATTTATGTACAATTTTGTCACCTGTATGGTAGTCTTAACAAAAAGGGAAAAAAAGAAACTGATAAGTTTAACACCGATACATTTCCATCATCCAATGGTTCGATAATACACAAATATGCTCTATTTTCTGAATGCTGGTTTGGTTACTCTAAGATGAAACAGGCATACAGATCATGCATCTGTCTACATTAACTCCTAGAATTTTTGGGTTAGGTAGGATTCCCACATAGGGGTCAATTTATTATAGTGTGAGCGGACATTATATGATGTAGGGTATCATGTCTGCTGCACATCGATAAATGCCGACAGTATACGCTGTCAGCATTTATCATTGCACCAACAGTTCTTGTGAAATGCTGGTGCAATACCGCCCCCTGCAGATTTGCGGTCAATCGGTCGCTAGCAGTCTTAACCATAGTCTTAACCTCATCATAAATATCCTTCCGTTTGTGCTTTATATAGGCTAGGAACAACGGTTGTTCTCCAGTTACTCGCTTTCAGTTTTTAAGTTCTGTTTGGGTTTTTTCTATAGGACTGTGTGTATTGCAATTTTCTGTTGTTTGGGACACTTTTTCCACTACTCTTCAATTTTATTTTGAATTGAACCATAAGATGAAAAAGTCATAATAGGCAGATTCTTGTCATTGACAGTTTAAAATGTGTTTCCATTGGCCACTATTTTGTCTGAAACTTTTGTCAAAGTTATGGTTATTATGTGCTGTTTGTGTGCTTCACTCTTATTTTTTCTGTTCTATTTTATGTTTATAAGGGCTATATATGGGCAGTAAAGGAACATTAAAGCAAATATTTGTCAAATAAAATCCAGGTTATGCCATCACAAAGTTAGGATGATCCATTTGTAGTGTGTTGCTGCCCTCTATGGCATCCAAGGGTTAACTTTATTGCAATAAATGTTGAGACCAAATTCACAAGTGTATGCTTTGTAGTGTAAGGCAAATTTAAGCTTCAATTTGATGAGGTCACAAATAATGGTTACTATGGTGACACAGCGCAGCAATCATACAGTGTGAAGAGGGGGCAGATAATGAGTGGGAGGATTTGAACACTATTAACTTAACTCCTCTAACAATGAGTTGTTATGTAGGAGTAAAAGTTACCACCCACATCAGTGTGGAAAATAAATTCAGACGATCATTCTGTGAAACAGGATTCTTTAATCCTTTTTAGAACTTTACTGAGCTCCTTCACTGACAGAGAAAAAAAAATATTTTCTTATATTCATTAAACACTAAACCTAACCTAACCTTAAAATTAGAAATCTCTATCTGTTAAATTTTTCCTCAAGAAAAAATATTCATGATGTAACTAAGTTTTTAAAGCAATTGGTTGCCATGGAAACAGGGAAGCAAAGCCTTCGAAATCATATAAAACAAGTTAATAATATATTTACTTTTTTTTTTTTTTTTAATTAGATATCCAATAAGTATTTACACCTTATTAAGTATACATTATTTGTAGAAAAAATGCAGTGGCCCCATTCTAAAACATTTGATTTTGCACATGAAAAATGTTTTTATTATTGCTGACATGTCAAAGATATTACAATCAATACCTGAAGCATCCAAATCAGCATGAAAAAATACCCAAGTTATATAGAAGACATTTCCGCTTGTAAAGGGGTTTTGCAATCTGAGTTGTGAAATGCTATATATATATATATATATATATATATATATATATATATATAAGACATACGGCTAGATTATGAGTTGTGTGTTAGGCTTAAAAAGCAGCGTTGGCCGGTCCCAACGCTGCTTTTTAACGCCCGCTGGTATTACGAGTCTTGCAGGTACAGGTGTACCGCTCACTTTTTTGGCCAGACTTGGAAATACCACAAATCCACTTATGTCAATTGCGTATTCTATTTTTTCAATGGGACTTGTATAGCGCCGGTATTACGAGTCTGCCAAAAAGTGAGCGGTACACCCTCTCTTGTCAAGACTGGTACCGCATTTTAAAGTCAGTAGTTAAGAGTTTTACACTACAACGCTGTAGCATAAAACTCTTAACTAAAGTGCTAAAAAGTAAACTAACACCCATAAACTACCTATTAACCCGTAAACCGAGGCCTCCCCCACATCGCAAACACTAAAATAAAATTTGTAACCCCTAATCTGCCGAACCGGACATCACCGCCACTATAATAAATATATTAACCCCTAATCCGCCGCACTCCCACCTCGCAAACACTATTTAAATATTATTAACCCCTAATCTGCCGGCCCCAACATTGACGCCACCTACTTACATTTATTAACCCCTAATCTGCCGCCCCCAACTTCGCCACCACTATATTAAAGTTATTAACCCCTAAACCTAAGTCTAACCCTAACCCCCCTAACTTAAATATAATTTAAATAAATCAAAATAAAACATACTATTAATAACTACATTATTCCTATTTAAAAATAAATACTTACCTATAAAATAAACCCTAAGATAGCTACAATATAACTTATAGTTACATTGTAGCTAGCTTAGGGTTTATTTTTATTTTACAGGCTTTGTTTGTATTTACAGGCTTTGTTTGTTTGTATTTACCTGTAAAATAAAACCTAACCTAAGTGATACTAACACCTAACACTACACTATAATTAAATTAATTCCCTAAATTAAATACAATTAAATAAAATTAGCTAAAGTACAAAAAAAACAAAACACTAAATTACAGAAAATAATAAACAAATTACAAGATTTTTAAACTAATTACACCTAATCTAATCCCCCTAACAAAATAAAAAAGCCCCCCAAAATAAAAAAAAACGCTACCCTACACTAAATTACAAATAGCCCTTAAAAGGGCCTTTTGCTGGGCATTGCCCCAAAGTAATCAGCTCTTTTACCTGTAAAAAAAATTACAAATCCCCCCCAACATTAAAACCCACCATCCACACAACCAACCCTACTCTAAAACCCACCCAATACCCCCTTAAAAAAACCTAACACTAACCCCTTGAAGATCACCTTACCGTGAGAAGTCTTCACCCAACCGGGCCGAAGTCCTCAACGAATCCGGCAGAAGTGGTCCTCCAGACGGGCAGAAGTGGTCCTCCAGACGGGCAGAAGTCTTCATCCAGACGGCATCTTCTATCTTCATCCAGCCGGCGCGGAGCAGGTCCATCTTCAAGACATCCGACGCGGAGCATCCTCTTCTTCCAACGGCTACAACTGAATGAAGGTACCTTTAAGTGACGTCATCCAAGATGGCATCCCTTCAATTCCGATTGGCTGATAGAATTCTATCACCCAATCAAAAATAAGGTAGAAAAAATCCTATTGGCTGATTTGATCAGCCAATAGGATTGAAGTTCAATCCTATTGGCTGATCCAATCAGCCAATAGGATTGAGCTGGCATTCTATTGGCTGTTCCAATCAGCCAATAGAATGCCAGCTCAATCCTATTGGCTGATTGCATCAGCCAATAGGATTTTTTCTACCTTAATTCCGATTGGATGATAGAATTCTATCAGCCAATCGGAATTGAAGGGACGCCATCTTGGATGACGTCACATAAAGGTACCTTCATTCAGTCGTAGCCGTCGGAAGAAGAGGATGCTCTGCGTCGGAATGTCTTGAAGATGGCCCCGCTCCGCGCCGGATGAATGAAGATAGAAGATGCCGTCTGGATGAAGACTTCTGCCCGTCTGGAGGACCACTTCTGCCCATCTGGAGGACCATTTCTGCCGGACAGAATGTTTAAAGGGACAGTAAACCCAAACATTTTCTTTCATTATTTAGATAGAGAATACAGTTTAAAAAAAGTTTCCAAGGTACTTCTATTATCAAATGTGCTTCATTCTCATGGTGTTCTTTGTTGAAGGGCTACCTAGGTAGGTAGCGTGCACATGCTTGAAGCACTACATGACAGGAAATAGTGCTGCCATCTAGTGCTCCTGCTAATGTATAACATTGTTGCAAAATGACTGCCATATAGTGCTGTAGACACGTGCACACTCATGAGCTTACATTCCAGCTTTTCAACACAGGGTAAGAAGAAAACGAAGAAAATTTGATAACAGAAGTAAATTGGAAAGTTGTTTAGAATGTTATGTTCTATCTGAATCATGAAAGAAAAAAAATGGGGTTGTATGTCCCTTTAAGCTATGTTTAGCATTTCTACAATGTTTAGTTGCACACATATTACATTGTGTGTAACATTCATTCTTGATGTGCAGTCGAACTAGGTTTCTACATTGTTAACATATTTACAGTTATAGGCTTATTTTCATATTTGCATGCATTTTTCTTTCCTGTTAACATTTATATATATAATCATCATGCCTAACAGGCATGTTTTTATAGTGTGTCTTTTCTTGGAATTTGATTGGACACCTTCCCCTTTATGAGGAGGATGCTGAGTTGAATTTCCTATTCCTATGATTAAGTGCCCATTGGCGGCACGAAACGCATAAGCAGTGTTTGTGTTCATTGACCATGTTTTAAACTTACTCATTAAAGCATTGCTTTTTAAGTTCTCATAGTGCCTCCCGAGTGAAGCTTTTTTTGCTCTTGTGGATTATTGTGGCAATTGTTTAGCCGCGCCTAGCTTGCATCTCTCGGGGCTGTGTGTGACTCCTCCTCTAGTTCCGTCAGCGGCCGGCTTTCTCTTACTCACGCAGGTACCTGCAGCGACCTGGTTGTCTGTGACGATCTACTTCGACCCGCCCACCTCCCTGATCCCTCCAAAAAACCTCTCTAACCCTGCCCTTCCCACTAATGGTGGCCATTTTTGGTACTGGCAGCTGTCTGCCAGTATTACACTTATAGATATTTTTCTTTTTTTTCTTTTGGGGTTCGTACCGCATGACATATATATGTAATTTTGCGTTAATGTGCAATAAATCATTTTGAATAATTTTATAATTAACAAACTTAAACTTCCAGTCACAGTCATTCATTGACATTTTGATGATTGTATTTATGTGTGAACAAGTTTTAAAATGTAAAAGTGTTATTTGAAATATTTGAATTATACATGCTCCACAATTTTAATGTTGATGAAAAGCTGTGCAGACAGCCCAAATACCTTTTTTTTTTTTGCGTTCGGGTTTTAACACTGAAAAAATGGCCATTTCAGCGTAAAAAACGGAACGCAGCCATTACGAGTCTTGTCGGTATAGCTGTACCGCAAGCATTTTAGCCTGTAACGCAACATCAGTCCCACACTCAAAAAAATGACGTTTTTGCATGGTATTTCCATAGCGCTGCCATTACAATTTTTGCGGTGAGGCTAAAATGCTTGCGTTACAGCCTATACCGACACGATGCGTTCCGCAATCTGAGACCAGTAGTTACGTATTTTGTGTAACAAAAATGTTTCACAAAACTCATAACTAAAGTGTTATAAAGTACACTAACACCCATAAACTACCTATTAACCCCTAAACCGAGGCCCTCACACATTGCAAAAGCTATATTAAAGTTATTAACCCTTAATCTGCCGCTGCCGACATCGCCGCCACAAATAATATGTATTAACCCCTATTCTGCCGCTTCCCGACATCATCACCACTATAATAAAGTTATTAACCCCTATTCCGCTGCTCCCCGACATCACTGCCACTAAATAAACCTATTAACCCCTAAACCGTCAGCCCCCCACATCGCAAAAAACTAAATTAAACTATTAACCCCTAAACCTAACAACCTCCTAACTTTAAATTAAAATGACAAAATCCCTATCTTAAAATAAATAAAAACTTACCTGGGAAATTAAAAAAAACGTAAAAAAAAACATAACTATTGGACTAAAATTAAAATAACTACAAATTAAATAAACTGAATTAAACATTAAAAAACCTAACACTGCTAAAAAAAATTAAATCTACAATTACAAAAAATAAAAAATACTAAATTACAAAAAAACAAAACACTAAAGTACAAAATATAACCAACACTAAATTACAAAAAATAACAAATGAAATTATCTAAAATAAAAACAGCTACACCTAATCTAATAGCCCTATAAAAAAGTCCCCCTAAAATAAATAAAACCCTGGCCTACAATAAACTGCCAATAGCCCTTAAAAGGGCCTTTTGTAGGGCATTGCCCTAAAGAAATCAGCTCCTTTCCCTGTAAAAAAAATACAAAGACCCCCCAACAGTAAAACCCACCACCCAACCAACCCCCCGAAATAAAAAACCTAACTCTAAAAAAACCCTAAGCTACCCATTGCCCTGAAAAGGGCATTTGTATGGGCATTGCCCTTAAAAGGGCATTCTGCTCTTTTTCATGCCCTGAAAAGGGCATTTATCTCTTTGAAGAAAAGCCCAAACCCTAATCAAAAAAAAAAAAACCCCAAAAAAGTTTTAAAAAACCTAACACTAACCCCTGATGATCCACTTACAGTTTCTGAAGTCCGTACATCCAGGCGGCGAAGTCTTCATCCAGGCGGCGAGCTCTTCATCCATCCCGGTGGCATCTTCTATCTTCATACCATGGGCGCGGAACGGGTCCATCATGAAGACATCCGGCGCTGAGCATCCTCTTGATATGGTCGCCGCCGTATACTGAATCTTCAATGCAAGGGAGTCTTTTCAAAATGGCGTCCCTTGCATTCCTATTGGCTGATTTGATTTTGGGAAACTCAAATTAGCCAATAAGATGAGAGCTACTGAAATCCTATTGGCTGTTCAAATCAGCCAATAGGATGAGAGCTACTGAAATTCTATTGCCTATTCAAATCAGCAAATAGAATTTCAGTAGCTCTCATCCTATTGCATTAAAGATTCAGTATACGGCGACGACCGTATAAAGAGGATGCTCCGGGTCGGATGTCTTCAGGATGGACCTGCTCTGCCGGGATGAAGATTGAAGACGCCTGGATTTCCGGACTTCAGAAAATGTAAATGGATCGTCGGGGGATTAGTGTTAGTTTTTTTAAACTTATTTTGGATGGGGTTTTTTTTTAGATTAGGGTTTGTGCTTTTCTCAAAAGAGCTAAATGCCCTTTGCAGGGCAAGAAAAAGAGCTGAATGCCCTTTTTAAAGGCAATGCCCATACAAATACAAATGTCCTTTTCAGGACAATGGGTAGCTTAGATTTTTTTTAGAGTTAAGTTTCTTATTTGGGGGGTTGGTTGGGTGGTGGGTTTTACTGCTGGGGGGTCTTTGTATTTTTTTACAGGTAAAAGAGCTGACTTATTTAGGGCAATGCCCTACAAAAGGCCCTTTTAAGAGCTATTGGTAGTTTATTGTAGGCTAGGGTTTTTTTATTTTGAGGGGCTTTTTTATAGAGCTATTAAATTAGGTTTATTGTTTTTATTTTGGACCATTTCGTTTGTTATTTTTCGCAATTTAGTGTTTGTTATTTTTTGTAATTTAGTATTTTTTTTGTAATTGTAGATTATTTTTTTTTAGCAGTGTTAGTTTTTTTAATGTTTAATTTAGTTTATTTAATTTTTAGTTATTTTAATTTTAGTCTAATAGATATGTTAGTTTAATAAATAGTTTAAACTTAGTTTTTTTTAATTTCACAGGTAAGTTTTTATTTATTTTAAGATAGGTCTTGTAATTTTAATATAAAGTTAGGCGTTGTTAGGTTTAGGGGTTAATAGTTTAATTTATTTTTTTGTTATGTGAGGGGCTGGTGGTTTAGGGGTTAATATGGTTATTTAGTGGCAGTGATGTGGGAGGCCAGAGGTTTAGGGGTTAATAACTTTATTTAGTGGTGGTGATGTTGGGGTGCGGCGGAATAGGGGTTAATAACTTTATTATAGTGGCGGCGATATCGGGAGAGGCAGATTATGGGTTAATAGCTTTATTTAAGTGGAGGTGATATCGGGAGTGGCAGATTAGGGGTTAATAACATTATGTAGGTGCCGGCGATGTCGGTGGGGGGCAGATTAGGGGTGTTTAGACTTGGGGTTTATTTTAGGGTGTTAGGTTTCTTTCCCCATAGACATCAATGGGGCTGCGTTACGGATCTTTTCATTCCGCGATCGCAGGTGTTAGACTTTTTTCTGACCCGCTCTCCCCATTGATGTCTATGGGGAAAGTGTGCATGAGCACATCAAACACAGCGCTTGTTTTGTGTGCAGTATGGAGCTCAATGCAACCATATCGCCCACACAAGCCTGGTTTTTTTAAAACTTGTAATGGCAGCGCTATAGGGGATTAAAAAACACCACTTTTGTTGCGTTCGTTAATTTCCCTATAGCGCTCAAAACTCGTAATCTAGCCGTATGTGATTTGAGCACAGGGTTTTATGCTTGTATTCTAAAGGAGAGAGTGTTTTAAAATATTATATTTATTCATTACCTTGGCAGGGCATATTGGACAGCTACATAATGTTAACATGATAGCAGTATCGATATGTTAAAGGGGAATTATAGCCCAAAATTACAAGCTCTAATTCATTAGAGCATGTCATTGTAAGACTATGGACCCTAGAATACTGTGGGTTTAACCACCACATAGAAAAACTGCTTGGTCCCGAGCGGAAAACTCCGGTAATCCAATCAGTAGCGCTAGTTCCGCATCTGAGTTGTGCAACTAGCTCTCCTGATTGGATCAGTGGTGTTTTCAGCTCTGGACCAGCACTGATCTGTAAGTCCCAAGTGGCATTTCTATGATGTGTTTAACTCCTTTGTGGTGGTATAAACACAGTAGTCTAGAGTCCATAATGCTCTAATGGATTAGAGCACGTAATTTTTTTTTTTTACAATAATGGCTTTTTAAACTTTGTTACTGTATATCACAAAATGTGCAGTATATCACACAATGTAAACATAAATGCAATATAAATATTAATACTAAAGCCAGGAGGATTCTAAACAGACTGTGATATATATTGGTTGTTCTGGTATATATTTTATGTAGGTATCAGTGCTTGCTTGTGTAGATAAATATATGTCCTATGACATAACTACAGTGGTCTTTGCTTTTGCCCTGTGGCCCAGCAAGGTCTTGTTATACTTTTAATAGACTTGTGTATTTTCGTTCAATGCTGAATGAGAAAGTAGGCGGACTTTTGTGCTTTTGTGCATCATTGTGTATGTTTGTTTCAATAACTATTTTTATTGATTGGTTAAATACTTACAGACATATCTTTTGCATTATTTGTTTTACACATTTAAATTCAGTATAATACAATAGATTTTCCATACAAAAAAGACAGAGGAAAAAAAATACTTATCATTATGGGTGAACATAGCTGTTATAAAATTCACAACAGCAATAAGGGGTTAATGGTTGGGGTTATTGTAATACAATGTTATTCAATATTGAATGTTACCTCCTAATTAGGAATGAATGTCTGAAGACGTGAAAAAAACGACCGTTCTTAAAGGGAAAGTAAATGTTGGTTTTTAAAGTTCAGCATGTTATTTTTAAAGCAGGCAGACGAGTTAAGGAGCAGCGGTCTTAAGACTGCTGCTTCTTAACTCATGTTTCCAACGAGCCTGAAACAGGGGTATATGGCCCCATTCGGGCCGTGATAAAATGGCCCCTAAGCCCTGTCTAAAGCAATGGCGGCTCCACCATAGGGACAGTTGGGGCAGCGCAATCATATGTTTGGGAAAAGGAAAAATTAAAAAAATGCCATTGTGGTGGAACAATTAGGAATAGGTTGCTATTTTTCATTTTCATTTGCAAAGTTCTCTCAGATATATACGTTGAAGCGCTTTACCCTGAAATACTTAAAGACAAAGATTGAGGCAAAGGTTGCAGAAGGGAGTACGTTAGGCCCTTCTTGATAAACTTTACTTGGCCGTCTGTGTGACTTGGTAGTATATTGCTTATTACTATTATTATTATTATTTGATGCTATAGTATTGTGCTTTTGTCAGTAGACAGCTACCCATTTACAAAGAGGTGGGAGGTGGTTTGTATGTGTGCTCTATAAGCTATAGACTTCACACACCCGCAAGTATACCTCACTAAATAAGGTGGGTCATCTGCTCATTTTTTTCAGCCAGAGGTAAGAATGTTGTGTAGTCCTGTATTGCAGCTCTCTGTGTAGTGTACCAATGCTGTCGTTGTCTACTAATCTTTAACAGTTAGCGTATTAGCCTATATGATGGTAAGACTTATGCCGGAGATGTGTGCACTTTTTATGATTCACTGTTTTTGCCATGTGCACAGTATTTTTGAACAATTATTTATTTTGTATGTTTATTTATAGATAGTGTATACAATTTGCTTTTTGAATATGCAATGCTGTTTGATATGTTGACATAACAACCCATTCTGTGGGTTTTTTCTGTGGGTTCTTCACACAGGGAGAAGGGTCACACATTATGGGCCAGATTACAAGTGGTGCACTATTTAGCACTTTCACTTGTGTGCAAACACCGCCAGAAGTAAACGTATAACCTGTGTGGGTTAGCACATGTATTACAAGTTGAAAGTAAAATGTTTGTGCACGAGCGAAAGCCAACAAACGCTAACTTCAGGACTTCGGATATCGTGACCACATGAACTTCTCCCCTAGACTTCAATGGAGTGCGTAAACTAAGGGGGGGGGGAATTGTGCGCAAACCGACACTCATTAGACTGACTGTGCTAACCTGAAGGTAGTTATGAATATTTTACATCCTAATGTTCTTCACATAGAGGAAAATCTTTTATTTATTTTTAAATATATATTTCTAAATATATCTAATGTATTTTTTTTAATAAAATATATATCTACTAGTCCTAAAGCCCATTGACACGGGCCGTGTTGTGATTCTCTCTCTCATTCTCTCTCTCTCATTCTCTCTCTCTCTCATTCTCTCTCTCTCATTCTCTCATTCTCTCTCTCTCATTCTCTCTCTCTCATTCTCTCTCTCTCATTCTCTCTCTCTCATTCTCTCTCTCTCATTCTCTCTCTCTCATTCTCTCTCTCTCTCTCATTCTCTCTCTCTCTCTCTCATTCTCTCTCTCTCATTCTCTCATTCTCTCTCTCTCATTCTCTCTCTCTCATTCTCTCATTCTCTCTCTCTCATTCTC